>NC_033794.1:41607791-41621896 GCF_001876935.1 Asparagus officinalis | reverse complement strand
ATATTTTATTTAAGAGAGAGATTATTGAGTTGATGATCAATCCAAAAAAAACTTTATTTTCTTTTTTTATTTTTACTCTATTGTTATTAATTTAAATAATCATGATATTCAACCACGTGCATTGCACGTGCATCTCAACTAGTCATACTCCCTTTAAAAGCACGAGTTCGGAAAATCTTTTTTAGATAAATATACCCCTTTATAGTTTGAACTACCTTATCTATAATCAAATTCTAATTTTCAATGGTCAATATTACCCTTCACTATTTTGAATATTTTATTTATATCTTAATCTATCCTAATCATAATCATATCTTATCCTAATCCTATGTGAACCATGTTTAGCTTAACAATTTAAAAAAACTAATATTAATAAAATATATAAAACATAAAAATAATATTAGTTTGTTAAGATAAAGAAATTACAAGTAGATAACATATTATAATACATGAAGTATTGCAAAAAAACCATAAAAAATTTTAAAATTGCAGAAACAAAAAAACCATAAAAAGTTTTAAAATTGCAGAAAAGACCCTGAAAAGTTCAAAATTATAAAACTCATCCAAATGTCTCAAAACTTAAAATAAAAAACATGAAATTAAAAAATTAACATCAGTTTGCAAAGAATTTAAAATTTACAGTTAACACCTCAATGTCTCAAAAATTATAGAAACACCCTCAAAAGTTTAAATTACAGACAAACACATTAAAATTCTAAAATTTTAAAACTTACAAACAACACAGATGAATTCAAGAGATTACCATGATACACCTAAAATTTTTGACATTTAAATTTAAATTTTTTAATTAACACCCTTAATATCTCAAAAATTATAGAAACACCTTTAAAAGTTCAAATTAAAGCCACTCTAAAATTCTAAAATTTGTAAATAAAATAAGATGAATTCAAGATATTACCCTTAGACACCTAAAAAATTAAAATTTGCCAAAATTAACCTCAAAATTTTTAAAAAACTCCTTCAAAATTTAAAAATCGTAAAAAAACTCTAAATTTTCAAAATTTTTAACTAGCACACATCAAATTCGTCGATTGGTAGACCGCTGAAATTTAATATTTTTTTAAAATTAATCTATAGTTTTAATAATTACAAAAGAAACCTCAAAATTTTAGAGTTACAAGAAATATACTAACATTTAAAAAATTACCACCAACACATGAAACATAGAATTTACAACTACCAAACTTAAAAGTAAATTTTTTTAAAAACTCTTTCAAAATTTTAAAAATTATAAATCACACCCTCAAAGTTCAAAACCACAAAAACGGGCTAAAATTTTAAAACTTGGCAAAGAAAAGTGTAATTGTTTGGTATTTTTCATATATATATATATTAAAATTTCTAATTTAGGGATTTACTATCCATTTTCAGCATCTAAGAATAGTCTAAGTTGATACTGGTAAAAAAACAATAAGAATTGATTAAAAACATCCAGTTAATGGATAAATTTTTTAAAAATATTATAGATTAAAAATTATCGGCACTATATAAATTAAAGTAATTTCATATAATTTTAGTAATAAGTTGGGGTAGCCAAAATACATTCGTAACATTAATTGATAGATGTTTAAATACATAGAAATGATAAAACACTATAATATTATACCTTAGCATTAATTGATTTTAATTTAGAAACTTTAATCTTTGACGTTAATAATATTTATAGGGTAAAAGAATACAAGGAATTACATATGGAGAAACTATTAGAATATTTAGAGATAACTTTAAAAGAATTGAGTTATTTCCATTGCAAATGGGAAAGTGATGGAAATAAATCTAAAATTCAGAAAACGTCAATGAATCACTTGAATTGGCATTAACATAAGACATATCTATTAATGAAGCACTGAATGAGTTACATTAAAAAATAATTTAATAACTTTATCCTAATCAAAGAAAAAATCTCCATGGAAGACATAAGAAAAATTAGTAAGTATTCATAAATTCCATACTGTGTTCTTCAAATTAAATATTAATATTATAATCTAAGAGAAATTAGTAATGAATAATGCAGGTATTTATTTTAGATCTTTATGAAAAATGATAAGGATAGAGCAAAGGTAATATTATTGAAATAACAGAAATTCTTATTGGATGCACATCAGAAGAATTCATTTTAGAGGAAAATAAAGAGATAGCTTCTAATTTATTTAAGTAATAAATTAGGAACACAAAGAATTTTATATATATGAAATTAATATTTATTCTCATTGAAATAGAAAAAAAAATCAAAGTCTATATTTTGAGCAGTTTGTGTTGAACATCATAAGTACATTTGACTTCTTTGTAAAGTTAAATGAGATGATAAAAAATTAACGAGCCTAGGAAAGATAATAGCATAAAAAATACAAAATTAGCCTGATGTCACAATTGATGTAGATGATGAAGACAATACTCTAGAATTGTCCGAGAAATGATAAATGATAAACCTGAAGAAGGATTGATCTTAACTCAATAAAAAATAAAATAGAAGAAATAAAAACAATATTTTATGAATATTTTATAGAATAGTTTAATTATTTTGAGTGAAATTAGGAATCTTTAGAAGGGAGTTTCATGAATTTTTTTCAGTACTTTTATATTCTTATGTGGATGTTTTTATCATATAAAAGTATACTAGAGTTAGCATTAATCTTTAATTTATATTTTTTTATGAAGTCTATCAATGATTAGGAATAAACTTCATATTCTCTTTTGCATCGTTTTAACATACTTTAAATCAATCATTTTGCCATATTGGTTTTAAATATTCACCTTCCTTGTATAACACTATTTTAATATTTTTCACTTTGCAATGCTATACTTTCTCAAATAAAGCTTAGTTTCATATCGGTCAAAAATAATATGAAAATTCAAATTATTTTTAAATTATATTTGTTTTTTGTCAATTCAAATATCAACATGAAAATTTAAATTGGGTGTATCCCATTTAAACAAACATAAAAAAATAATCGGGATGTAAGAGTTTAAAGAAAAAAATGAGCACAAACTGCCAAAAATACTTAATCATGGTATTAAATCACGTGCATTGCACGTGTGTAAAAACTAGTCAATGATAAAAGCACATGTTGACTTTCGTGTCAGCTTCACATAGTTATGTCCCCGGAAACGTAGCCCCTGAACGCGGGGGGAAAAATATCATAGAGATGCGAGGACTCTTTATTAAAAAAAGGTATATGCGGAAACTGAGTTGCACATACATTTATATTTTGTTTGAAATGATCGATATTCTACCTGTTAATACTAATTTTATTGTTCGTACGTACTTGCTTTTACCCATACCGTGTTGAGGCAATTTCCAGGAGCCCAAAGGTCAAGTACATCTTTGTCCAGGAGCAATAATCGGAGTCATATCATCCACTTGGCACAATAATCCAAGCAAGATCCTCCAACATATCTCCCGCGCGCCATCTTTGATCAGCGTCTCTAATGCAATCAATGCTAGAAGTTGCCCTTCGTGAGATAGAGATTATCCTCATGCGTCTCGGCCAGAAACACCATGCATGTCACATCGATCGTAATTAGGTAAACAAACATCAGCCCGATTCTCTGATCGTAATTAGGTGGTGTAACCAAATTATCAAGGGTCCATTTCACAAACCCCTTAATCTCAACCGTCCAAATCAAAACCCCTCCTTCAAAAGAAACCAATCTTCACAAATCAGATGATTCAGATCTATCCGCCGCCCCCTCCTCTCTGAGCTCTCTCCTCCAGACTCGTCAGCGTCGCCGTCGGACTGTCGGAGCTCCGAGCTCGCCGTCGCCGCCCTCGCTGGCCGCTCAGACTTCGGGAATCACAGTCGCCGCCCCCGCTAAGCTCGAATCGGAGCTCCGAGATCACCGTCGCCGCCCTCGCTGGCCGCTCAGACTTCGGGAATCACCGTCGCCGCCCCCGCTAAGCTCGAATCGGAGCTCCGAGCTCGCCGTCGCTGCCCCCGCTGGCCGCTGTCGAGCTCGCTGTCGCCGTCGCTGCCCCCGCTGGCCGCTGTCGAGCTCGCTGTCGCCGTCGCTGCCCCCGCTGGCCGCTGTCGAACTCGGAATTAAAATCACAGATTAAGATGTAAGATTTGGGTCTCTTTTTTGGGGATTACTTAGGGTTTTTGTTGTTTGATTTTTGTTGTTCATTTGATGCCTTTTGTTCAGTTGTTGTCGCACAGGGCCCCTAAAATCTCAGAACCGGCCCTGGAGCCCATACATGACAGGATTCCGTGGCAAAGAGGCAAAATTCATGGGGGGGAAGTCCACGAACAAGATATTGGAAGTTATAATATTGTGCCAATTACAAATTACCTAATACTAAATTTCAAGGGAAAAAAGGCATATGAAACAATGAGAAAAGATACACAAGCGTGCCAGTTACAAAGTATCTGATACTCAATGTGAATACATTACAAATGTGACCAAGGCCTAAAATAAAGAAAATGATAGGGGCACACCCCCAACCACATCCCAAACCACACCCCCTCTCTCATATGCTACAGTACACCGGGTCCCATATGGGATTTTAAAATTTTAAAATCTCATGTGAGGCCCGGTGTACTGTAATATATGAGAAAGGGGATGTGGTTTAGGATGTGGTTGGGGGTGTGCCCCTAATGCCACCCCTAAAATAAAGACCGAGAGGTGTCAAACATAAGACTTAGATCCTTATTCTGAAAAACAAGAAGAAGAAGAAGAAGTAATTGAGGTTGGTTCGTTTCTTTTTTTTCTTTTTGGGTGGGGCTGGCGTACGTTTGACAACTAAAATATTGGCAGAATTCATTTACAAGGACCAATTCAGGAAAATATTCATAAAATAGATACAGAATGATTTACCAATATTACGTTTTCGCAAACAACTAAGTTAAGAAAATAGATCTTTCCAAAAGCATGTTTCGTTTCCCATTCATCCTTCAGCAAAATATTTAGAAGTTTGCACATTCAAAAATAAAACCAGGAGCTTAACAGAAAGTGACACTAATTGACTATGCTACATCATTCCTTGCCAACGTTTTATCTTGACATAATCCTTTCAGTCCCTAGATAGGACTAAGGTAGTTACAAAATCTACCTGCAGAAAAATGAATAGGATGTTAGCTTCAAAATATTTCCAAGCATATTAACAGAAAAATGAAGACAGAAGATGGTCAATAATTGAAAAACATGTCCATTGCTGCTCAACATTGTTAAGAGTAAAACCACTCAGGTCTGGATTAGTAGTAAAGCAGCAGATTTGAGTTACCAGAAGTCCTAGGTTCAAGAACAAGTCACAGCCCCAATGATAAATCCAAATGCATTTAGCAGAAACTATGTAAAAGTATTTGCCCAAATGAGCCTTGCGTTCCTTCATTGGCAACTATGAATCATTCATGAGGACAAAATATAATAATAAACCAATTACATTATTGATTTTAAATGTTCTTCGTAAATATCTTCTACATGTACACAGTCCATAATAAAGGGCAGCCCAATGCACGAAACTCCCATGTGTGGGTGCAGGGAGGGGGGCACCATTTTGGTCTACTGTACTATGAAGTATTAGTGTTCTGAAGTTGCAACATTTATTTTTCCTAATCCAACATTATGAATGAAACTAAAAGCATTTCTACAACATATTGAAACAAGCTATACATGTCCGACATTCATTTTCATTTTTTGGACCAGATAGATGAAAGATGAAAAGAAGAAAGCCACACCTTTTTTAATTTTCCAGATAGATCACTATAACAACCAATCTGCCAATAGAAGAAATCAAAAAACTATAAGTAATATATTACTTTAATAAACTTCAAGTTATATGCTTTATTTATTTTTAATGTTTATATCTGGATACAATTATTGACATAGAGAAAGAAAAATACATAAGTCCTACATCCTTCACTTAATCAAATTTCTAGCTCCACCTTGGCAACAATATGAAGAAAACCACAAAACTAATATTATTGTTCCAAACATTTAGGCTCAGATACAAGCATATCCTTTTCTACCATACATCTTGGTTAAGACAATCTCCTTGATTAAAGTTAATACTTTTTCAGACTCTACCATGCCCATCTGCGTCTACTTTGTTGAAGTTATTTTTCTAAGTTCTATTTGTTAATCTTAATAAATGTGAACGAAGAACTCATTAATGTATGCCTACTCATCAATGCATGCCTCTACTTACTGATCGTTAGAAGCTAGAAAAACCTCCACACTAAAATATGGTTCCAAACATTTGGATTATGATATATGTTAGATAATATGTTTTTTTAAAAAAATTGCATTTTTCACATAGGTTTTCAGCTTTTGGAAGACTTACATGCAAATATGAATCTTAAATGAGGAGATTTTGAAAATGTTTTTAATTTAAACTACTTTGGTATCATTCAAAACAAATTAATCTGATTTTTAATGTCATCTCAAGTTTTGACAACCTATATACTATAATACCAAAGCAATTTGTCAATTATTGCAGGTCCTTGTCGGTATAATATAATAATCATATATATCTAAGTAACTTGATTATTATGACACATAATATAGTAATTAAACAACAAGCTTGATTTGATTGAACCAGTTGTCTACTTGTTTTGTTTTAGCATTTTGGAAGGTACAACAGGGAAAGAAATTTGCTTCTTGCACAAAATACCGTAGGTCATGATGGAACCAAACATTGTGTTGTTGGTATTATGGCAAAAAATTATTGATCCAGTTGTCTTCTTGTTTTGTTTTAGCATTTTGGGAGGTACAAGGGGGAAAGAAATTTGCTCCTTGCACAAAATACCGTAGGTCATGATGGAACCAAACATTGGGTTGTTGGTATTATGGCAAAAAATTATTGAAGTGATTCATGGATCTCTTAGTTCAGAAATAAGAAGATCAAACAATTTTGTTTGCCTCTTTTCCAAATTCAATAAATGTTGGTTGATCATATATTTCAGACCTCAAAAAGTAAAATGGCGTGGAAATACATAGGACCTCTAAAATGGATGATTGAGCTCTTAGGTTTCCGAAATAGTGTAATGTAAAATATGCTTCTAATTGTTGCTACTTGAATCGGACTTGTTTTGAGAAAGTTGGGCTATTTTGAATTGTTTGTTGGCACATGAATTTATTTTATGTTTGTTAAGTTTTCTCTACTAGACTCGTATATTTTAGAAATATTTAAGTCACAAAAATTATTGTGCATGTGCAAGATGCTCTTTCCTATAAATATAAGTACATATGGCATTTATTTTTTAGTAAATATTGAAAGTTATTCACAAATACAATATATTATTTTCTTTGACAGCTCATTTTCATATAATAATTGACTAACTTTTATTTATTTGTTAATTTAAATTAACTAACTATACAAACTCAGGTATAGCTTGAAGACATGATTTCATAAATGACATCAGTCCAATGAAAGAGATATGACAGATCAAAGTTAAAATTATTCAGCCGGTCAATATGCCCAGTTTCAACAAGGTAGACAAAATCAACAACATTGAAATGATGTTCTTGGATAAACAAGTATCCTCTATTGCTTCTTTCTTAACATAAAAAAGTGAGAATAGTTCTTGCTCTATGAATTTTTTAATAAATTGTGTTGTCATGTTAGTTAGTTCCATTAAATTTATAGTAATTAAATAAGAAAATATATATTTTATGGCTTTATTAAGAAATTAATAAAAATCCACCAATTATTTATTATTCTATTAACAGAGTATAGAAATCTAAGCAAGTATAAGACAAACTTTGATTATACAACAGTAAAAGAAAATAAATTTTCAATTAAATCATAAGTTTCATGTAGCTTCATTGTAAATGACGACCTCTTCTGGATAAATGACATCATATCATGAGTGTCCCTCTATGTTATATCCCTCTTTCTTATTTTTATACTCCAAGACCGTACAATATGTATGTATAAAAAAATTTAACTAGTCTTTTCTCATCAATGAAGCAACAAGAGCAGTGGCGGACCTAGAATTTTTAAGTTTATTTTGTAGGAATTTTTTTCTTTTGGGGGGAGGGGGGCACTCACAATTTACCTAAATATAAAAATATAATATTATAATGCACCCGTAAAAAATTTATCAGCTCCATTGGGTCTATTTGACTTTGATTGTTGAAAAATTAAATTAATATTTACTTTCCAAAATTTATCAGCTCCATTGGGTCTATTTGACTTTGATTGTTGAAAAATTAAATTAATATTTACTTTCCAACGGGCTAATTTAATTTGCTACTAACTTATTTATTGTTACAGATACGTTAGGATGCAATTTTTAAAATTTTCTTTGTGTGTGTTGCGGGAGGGGGGCCGCCAGATTGTAAATATTATAATAGCTTACATGCAATTAATAAATTTTGAGGGGTGTATCTGCACCCCCACACATCATTTAGATCTGCCCCTATCACATGAGCATGTTAAAAACTCATGATTTAATCAACAACGTAACTTTTTGTTATTGTACAACTAATATTGTTTTTACTTGTTTAGATTATGACACTATGTTAACGAAATAATAAAATAATCAACATAAAGTATCAATTTTCAATGACAAAATGACAGTATATTTTGTCCTATTAATTACACTATAAATTTCATAGAATTATTTGCATGGGAATATTCATGAGAACGAAAATTTATCAAATTGAATCATCAAGAAAACATTATTTCAACGTAAACATATAAAAAACAAGGAATATAGAATATATGCTCGTGTAAGAATATCATTCCAGTGATGTTGATTTCGTCTAAATTATTAGAGATGCACAGATTGAATAGTCAAATTACGTAATTTTAGTTAAACTAAATAAAATAAAATAAAAATTAATCAATCAGCATCTCAAAATTGGCATGTCAAAAAAATAAAAAAAATATATATCATATTTCTGAACAAGTTTCAACATCTATTTGGAAAAATAAATAAACCCAACCTATACTTATAGGGAAGAATATCATGTACAGATACAACGATGTTTATGACTTATATATTTGTAATAAATATAGTAGTAGAGAAAACTAAATAAACATATGGTCAATCATACAAAATTTAGAACTGTTGATCTCAGGAAGATGAAGCAAGAATGAACAAAACAAACATGCAAACATGCATGTTTTGATAAAATAACGTGAGATAAATTTTGATAAAATAACGTGAGATATTTTTCATGCAAAATGGGATACTTGTTAAAGTAGAATAATTTTTCGCTAGTGGGATATTTTAGTGGGATAAATAGGAATAATTTTGTGAAGCGGGATATTTTGATAAAATAACGTGAGATAAATTTTTACAATCATGAAGTATATATTTATGCATTTTGAAGATATAAATACTATTTATGTATTTTAAACTTACTATTATTGATTGATAATTGCTTACAAGAATGTTCTTTACTATTAAATACTTTTTTGTTAGACTATAAGATATTGACAATTATTATTATAATGATGGTGATAACCATAATAGGAAAGAAGTAAAGAAAGAAAAAGAAATATAAAAAATAAAAAATAGCAAAATAAATATGAGTTCTAGTTTCATCACCTAGTTCCATGCTAAAACTTGGAATAATTTGGGACTAGAACTGTCATTTTTGTATATAAAAATGAAAAAGGTAGGATAATTTTGTACCATTATCCCAATTCTAGTTTTGTTAGAGTTCTACTTGACTAACACTGAAAAATTTTGTTCTAGTTTTAATTCTATGTGACTAACAACATAAAAATTTATCTCACAGATTATTCTAGTTCCAATTTTAAGTTCTAGGTGACTAACTCCCCCTTAGATTTCCGAAATAGTGTAATGTAAAATATGCTTCTAACTGTTGCTACTTGAATCGGACTTGTTTTGAGAAAGTTGGGCTATTTTGAATTGTTTGTTGGCACATGAATTTATTTTATGTTTGCTAAGTTTTCTCTACTAGACTCATATATTTAGAAATATTTAAGTCACAAAAATTATTGTGCATGTGCAAGATGCTCTTTCCTATAAATATAAGTACATATGGCATTTATTTTTTAGTAAATATTGAAAGTTATTCACAAATACAATATATTATTTTCTTTGACAGCTCATTTTCATATAATAATTGACTAACTTTTATTTATTTGTTAATTTAAATTAACTAACTATACAAACTCAGGTATAGCTTGAAGACATGATTTCATAAATGACATCAGTCCAATGAAAGAGATATGACAGATCAAAGTTAAAATTATTCAGCCGGTCAATATGCCCAGTTTCAACAAGGTAGACAAAATCAACAACATTGAAATGATGTTCTTGGATAAACAAGTATCCTCTATTGCTTCTTTCTTAACATAAAAAAGTGAGAATAGTTCTTGCTCTATGAATTTTTTAATAAATTGTGTTGTCATGTTAGTTAGTTCCATTAAATTTATAGTAATTAAATAAGAAAATATATATTTTATGGCTTTATTAAGAAATTAATAAAAATCCACCAATTATTTATTATTCTATTAACAGAGTATAGAAATCTAAGCAAGTATAAGACAAACTTTGATTATACAACAGTAAAAGAAAATAAATTTTCAATTAAATCATAAGTTTCATGTAGCTTCATTGTAAATGACGACCTCTTCTGGATAAATGACATCATATCATGAGTGTCCCTCTATGTTATATCCCTCTTTCTTATTTTTATACTCCAAGACCGTACAATATGTATGTATAAAAAATTTTAACTAGTCTTTTCTCATCAATGAAGCAACAAGAGCAGTGGCGGACCTAGAATTTTTAAGTTTATTTTGTAGGAATTTTTTTCTTTTAGGGGGAGGGGGGCACTCACAATTTACCTAAATATAAAAATATAATATTATAATGCACCTGGTAAAATTTATCAGCTCCATTGGGTCTATTTGACTTTGATTGTTGAAAAATTAAATTAATATTTACTTTCCAACGGGCTAATTTAATTTGCTACTAACTTATTTATTGTTACAGATACGTTAGGATGCAATTTTTAAAATTTTCTTTGTGTTGCGGGAGGGGGGCCGCCAGATTGTAAATATTATAATAGCTTACATGCAATTAATAAATTTTGAGGGGTGTATCTGCACCCCTACACATCATTTAGATCTGCCCCTATCACATGAGCATGTTAAAAACTCATGATTTAATCAACAACGTAACTTTTTGTTATTGTACAACTAATATTGTTTTTACTTGTTTAGATTATGACACTATGTTAACGAAATAATAAAATAATCAACATAAAGTATCAATTTTCAATGACAAAATGACAGTATATTTTGTCCTATTAATTACACTATAAATTTCATAGAATTATTTGCATGGGAATATTCATGAGAACGAAAATTTATCAAATTGAATCATCAAGAAAACATTATTTCAACGTAAACATATAAAAAACAAGGAATATATGCTCGTGTAAGAATATCATTCCAGTGATGTTGATTTCGTCTCAATTATTAGAGATGCACAGATTGAATAGTCAAATTACGTAATTTTAGTTAAACTAAATAAAATAAAATAAAATTATTAGAGATGCACAGATTGAATAGTCAAATTACGTAATTTTAGTTAAACTAAATAAAATAAAATAAAAATTAATCAATCAGCATCTCAAAATTGACAAATTACGTAATTTTAGTTAAACTAAATAAAATAAAATAAAAATTAATCAATCAGCATCTCAAAATTGACATGTCAAAAAAATAAAAAAAGGATATATCATATTTCTGAACAAGTTTCAACATCTATTTGGAAAAATAAATAAACACAACCTATACTTATAGGGAAGAATATCATGTACAGATACAACGATGTTTATGACTTATATATTTATAATAAATATAGTAGTAGAGAAAACTAAATAAACATATAGTCAATCATACAAAATTTAGAACTGTTGATCTCAGGAAGATGAAGCAAGAATGAACAAAACAAACATGCAAACATGCATGGAATAAGGATTAAGTAACGTGGGAATTGTGCAAAGGATTATGAGTGAATTTTCACACTTTATTTACTTTTCTGCTTTTCTTCTTCAGGAGAATAACCATCTTCCTTTTAGTTAGCATTGAGCCCATGAATTACTTCATCTAGTGACATTTAAGTTTTAAGCAACCTCAAATGTTTAGTTTCAACGAGACCTCAGACTTTGGAAAGTTGAAACAGCTTTTTGCCATAATACCAAAAACTCAAGATTTGATTTCCAAGACACCAGTCTTCTTTTTCCTACAAGGAGAAAATTCAGTCCCTTGTACCATCCAAATGGCTAGAACGAAAGAAGAGGACAATTGGTCCAGTCGATTGAAACCTTTTTTTTTGGTTGCACGTTTATTATATTATGTATCACACTAATCAAGTTACGCAGACGTATATGATTATTATACTATGTGGTCAATTTAGGCGAGAAAAAGGAGGATTTATTGCCATGTGGAATAAGTAGCAAGTGGTTTAGTATAATAGTACAGATAGTATAAAATAGAATGTCCATTTCCCGATATTCTTTTCCAGTTTACCTGCAGTCCAAGCATGCCTAAACCATCACAATATACTGTGATTTCTTAGCATTTGAAATTAACTCTAACTTTGTACATGTGTCAACATCTTTATCCTATCTTTTCATGTAATGTATCCACTGGTTGGGCAACATTACAACATAAAACACTCATTATATTTATTTACAAAATCAAAATACATAAATTATATGCTAACCAACACTCCAGTCACTTTAATGCATCTTTTCATCCATTATTTCTCCTCTCTAATTTGATCATGTGACTGAAATTCTCAAAATAAATTTGCCATAGCACCAATATAGGGAGATCTCACCTTATCATATGTTGATGCTAATATTCAATTCAAACATGCAAGCATTATTTCCATCTGCCTCAATGATTCTCTCCAGAAGACAATCAAATAAACAGGAGTTGGGGTAACAAAGTCAAAGCAGACCTGACATGAATTAGGATCAGGACAGGAAAAGTTCGATATCTCTGAGGTTAACTGGCACTTAGCTAAGTCAAGATTTTCAATCATTTACTGGCTTTGGCATTAAACTACTTTCTGTATTGACACATCCAAGTTGCAACCTTATCAACCTAGCCTCTTATGTTAAGGCTCTTCCTTCTGAAATTCTGATACTGTCCTTGGCTAGTAAACTAACACATTCATAACTGATTTGACAATATCTAATCATTTTGGAGCTTTGAAGAATTCAAATTAAACTCCATACAACCCTATTTCAATGGTAAATTGTTGGATAACAATGATATTGAATGTTATACGACTGAAAACAACTTAGGACCCCAAAAAGAATTAAAAGGAATAGAAATTTCGGTGCTCAATTGAAAAAAATAAGGATCCACAAAGTGGTCAAACAAAACACACAGATGGGGGAAAAACATGCAGATGGGATCCACACCTCTAATCGCAATGAACTTGAGAGAAAATACAGGAATTGCAAAATGGAATGTGGATACAAGGAAGTAAGGAACAACCAACTCGTCACAGCTTTGACTGTAACGTAACCTCTTTGAAATAAGCTTACCTGTTAATAAGACCTACACTATACAACAAACCTTGTTTATTATGTCCCCCATATCAAGAAAACTTACGAATTCATACCTCTGAAGTCGTTTTGCTTGCTGAAATTGGGACAGATTTAAAACTTGCCCATGAAAAGTTTCCACAACACATTTGAAATTATAATTTAAAGGGTACCGAGACGTATGGAAAGGTGCAATGCCCTCAATTTAGGTCTCTTTTATCTAGCAGACAGATGAACTCCTACCTTTACTTACTCTCAAATCATTTTAGCTTGTGGACTTGACGAAACTTGACAACCAAAGGCTCAAACTTCTAAGAGTCCAAGTAGCCCCAAAACCTAGGACTAGGGAGTAATTCAAATCTCTAATATACCCACATCGGCTCCTCATTTAGCAAATGTGGGGCTATACATACGACAACGCTGGATGAGGAACCAAATTAGCTATCAATGAAGACAATGGCACTTAATGGGCCGTAACAGCACTCTCACCAAAATTTAGAATTGAAACCCTGCAAATAACTTCCTCCAAACACATCATCAAGAAACTACTAATATCAAAAGAAGCGGGCTTTACCTTCTACACACTCGCTGGC
>NC_033794.1:41597314-41607781 GCF_001876935.1 Asparagus officinalis | reverse complement strand
CCGACGCAATTGCGCTGTGGACCGGAAGCATCGAGCTCAGGACCAGCAATTCTCTTTGGAATCTTCAATCAAGAACTAAAAACACTCAGAAAACTAAAGACAATTCAGCAAATATTAATAAAGATGTTTTTACCTAATTCGGGATGGGGCTCGGAATCTAGGGATCGGGATTCGCGAAGGGAGATGAGACGACGACGACGACGACGACGACGACGAGAGCGAGGGAAGACGACGAAGCGTCGCCCTCCGAGCGAGAGAAAAAGCTGCAGTTGCAGCCATTTTTCGAAGAAGAGATGGAATTATGTCTCAGAAATCTAAACCCTAATTCTGCAACTAAACCCTCGGTCCCTCGGGATCCGCAGTGAGTTTGTAGAAAGGCCCTTTAAAATAGACATTTTGCAGGAAAGAAGCAAGGATTTGCAGAGAGGTTAATTGCAGATAGACACCCCTGTAGTTGTATTTGTGTAGCTAGGCATTTTTCACCGTCTAGCGTTCATTCTAATTGTAGATAAATTCCTATCAAAATGTAATATTTCACAAAAATATTCTCTTACGCCCTTATCAGTCAGTTAGCTAGGCTGAAAATTTTACAGCCAAATATAATTTTGCTGCAAATAGAAATATATCTTTGCTATGGGTATATGAAAAAAGAGGATGAGAGTAACTGACCGTTTGCGCTTTAATCAGGGGATGAGCTGCGGTTTGTGGGATCATCTTTAAAAGATTTTTTTTTCAATATCCACTTTTGTTCAATGTGACTAGCAAGTGTGAGCCTTACCACTAATAAGCTTATTGATATCTCACTTGGAAAATAAGTTGCTATCTCATAGCTTTATTTTTTACGAAGGGTATTTTTCTATACTTTTCGTTAAGTTAGAATCCAACCATAATTAGTAAACTGGTTAAAAATATTAAGTAGATGTAATTAATTTATTGCATAAAAAATTTAAAATAATACGTACCAGAAGTATAAAAACGTAGGGGGGACCAATAAAAAAGAACAATCTAAATGACCAATATTAGAAAAAAAAATAAAAAACTCTTGAGACTTAAGTAGGATGTAAGTTGCAAAAGCGTTGGGACTTAAAGTATTTTCTTGTAACTTTACTCTTAGTTCCTCAAAAGGGTCGAGCACCTGGAGCCTTTTCGAAGCCCGAGGGCGTTGGAATTTTAGAGCCCCATTTTTCTCCTTCCTTCAGAGTTCAGAGCGACTCCAAATGCAGCCCCTAGTGAAACATATTCAAGAGAATATGCTTTTTTGGAGTTTCTCCACTCCAACCATCATCGTTATATCTAACTCTATCTATTTTAATATATTCATATATCAATTTAATAAACACTTGAGTTGTTTTTTAAATATATAAAAATAATAAAAGTTATATAATATAAATAATATTATTAAATGAACTAATATAAAATAGGCATTCGGACTAAAATAAACATACATTGATATATTAAATCCACGACCATTACATAGAAAACAAAAGCATGAATTGAAAATTACATGACAAATAAGAAAAACATAATACATGAAAAATACTAAAAGTTTGGAAAGTCAACTCATCCGTATCCACCTCCTATTGTAGTCAGGTATTCCGTATTAACTTCTTGCGTAGCCGTATTCAAGATTAGAGGTATCAGATGAGGAACCTCTGGTTATATTTCTATTTAAAATCTGTTGTTGTTTAATTCGAAAATATTCACGTTTTGTTAGATCGATAATAGCATCCAGATCAACTAGCATAATTTCTTTCTCTTGTCATTCTTGCTGAAGATCTAACTTTTTCTTATCATTTTCAGCCTTTAACATCATAGCCTGGTTCATCGTTATTCTTTCATTTTCTCGTTGTTCTTGACCTCTTTTTAAAACTTCTAAGATTTCTTGGTTTCCTTTAGCAAAAGCTTCAAAGTTAAGGTTCTTTTCAATTTCTTGCAGTCTTCTCAACTTCTCTTTCTTCCTTCGAATAGGTTGACTAGTTGAAATGTCGATTGGTGAATGATCATCGTCATTAGGAGTATATCCCTCATTGCCTTCATTTAAGTCGATGACAGGAGCTTGAATCAGATCCTTGAGATAAGAGAGACTTTGAAGTTTTGGAAGTTGCAGGAGACATGACGCTTATACCTACCCATTTCTCTGCATCCTTCAAAATCGGCCAACATGATCAAATAGAAATCCTCTTTTCTCTTCTGGATCTTCTGCAAATATGATCCTAACACATTTATTCTACCATAAAAGAAGAAATAAGAATTAATAAAATGAGAAAAATAATTTAATAATCAAGAAACATGTAATTCATATACTTACAATATCAAGTTCAGAAGCACCGCTTGGATTGAGGCGCTCGACTTGTCGAATGCATCCTCGAAATTTGCTGATGGCTTTCATAATTAATTGCATTCGGCATGAGAGAGACTTCGGACTCCTATGTCCAGTGCAAACGTTAGAATTTTTTTTCGTGAAATAGAGCTGAAATTCGCTCCCATAGCTTATCTTTCTTTTGATTGGAACCTAAAACTAAATCCTGAGATATTTCAAGTCATGTAGCGCATAAAATTTGATCTTCTTCTTGTAAGAATGATTTTCCGTGACTGGATGCCATAAGAGAAGGACGAAGGGTTGTTGAGAAGAGTTATGGAGGAGGAATGAGAACAATTGTGATGGAGGAATGAGGGTTGTGCTAGTATTTATAGTGAAAAAATTATGGAGAATTCAATGTGGGAAAGAATCCAATGCCAGTGGGAGAATCCATTATGGCTAGAAAAAGATGCAGAAAGGAATCCAATGTGAGAAAAAAATCCAATGGCAGTGGGAGGATCCAATGTGGGAAAGAATCCAATGTGAGATAGAATCCAATACTACTGGAAGAGTCCAATGTGGGTAGAAAACGATACGGAAAAGAATCTGATGTGGGTAGAAAGCCAATGCCAGTGGGAGAATCTAATGTTGGTAGAAAACGATACGGGAAAGAATCTAATGTGGGTAGAAAACGATGCGGAAAAGAATCCAATTTGGGTAGAAAACCAACGCCAACGAGAGAATCCAATGTGGATAGAAAACGATACGGGTGGGAGAATCCAATATGGATAAAAATATTATATAATGACACAACATACCGCTATTAACAACTCATCACCAATCTTCTTTCATTTCTCCAAATCCCCTCTTCAACCATGAACTATGGACCATCATATCTACCTTCTTCTTCTTCTTCTTCTTCTGATGACGAAACCTTTTCTCATTATGTTGAACAATGGGAGGAGGATATGAAACAATGGGAGGAGGAAGATGAAATCTTAGCTCGTTTATATGTCGCTAACAATAAAATAATGGCTTATTTCTCTAAAGAGAAAGAGAGGTCAAAGCTTATCAGCTCAATTCCTGGTCATTTGGTAATCAACCATGAGAGGGAAGATGGTAATTCTGGACTCTACAATGAGTATTTTTCTGATAATCCCACGTACGGAGTCGAAACCCCTCCACTTTCATCTCTTAATCGAAAACCCATAAAAATGAAGAAATCGAAGAGAGACATCGATGAAGTCGAGACCCCTCCAATTTCAGCTCTTAATCCAAACCCCATAAAAAAGAAGAAATCAAAGAGAGACATCGATGAAGTCGAGACCCCTCCAATTTCACCTCTTAATCCAAAACCCATAAAAAACGAAGATGAAGACGTCAGCCCTCTGATCTCTAATTCAAAGAGTAAGAAGAAGAAACACGAAAAGAATTGTATCGAGCAATCAAAGGACAAGTCCCCAGAGGCCTGCTCCCTTTTGTACTTCGATGGGTCTTTGGATTTCCTTCTCTTTTCTATTGATTTTCTTTTCATGGGTTTTCTGTTATTTGATCTTTAAATCTCATTTGTATGCGTGCATTTTATTGTGTGATGGTTGAATGCAGAAGAAAGAAGAAGGCAATGAGCCTTGCTATTTGCCTGGGCAGAAACATGATAGACCCAATGAAGTAAAAATTTCTACTTCTTTCCCCTTCTTGTTCATAGCGTGTACATATTGGTTTTGATTAATTCTTATATTTTTGATTTCAGAGAGACCTATTAAGGATTTTCTTCGAGACGCTATACCAGCAGCTACCCGACTGTGAATTGGCCTCGAAATGGTTAGATGTTCTAATTTTTATTTGTACAGTTTTTAGAATTTTATGATTTTGTATCAGATTTCTACTTCTGATTTTCACTGTCAAAGATGTCATGTTTATTTCGTGCATCAGTATAATTCTCTGAAGTTTGTCATTGTCCTCAATAATCATCTCTTTAGTGGAGTTCGGTAACATAGAAAAGGAATAACATGTACATATGGTTGTTATTAGTGTTGAATATGTGATGCCTATTCCTAACGTGATCGTTATCTTCAATTTTTCTGTCACTTGCATTAGTAATTTTGTAATCCTTGTTTCTTTATTGGATGAGTAAGCAATGTTTATGGTGATACTATAGACAGTTTCATGTTTTCCTATCATCGGACTTGCCATTGAGACTTGCATAATCTTTATACAAATCCAATGTTGGAGGGGGCATTGCAAGTTTAGTATGAAAATTGTTGGTGTTATGTTCTCCCTATCTTCAGAGTAGTTTCATCCTCAAAATTGCATGTACCTTGGCTCTTGAAGAGTTATAGATACGTATCCTGCATCTTATCCATCAACTCCCATGTTGCTTCAATTTCATGATGATTCTTCCACTAGACCTTCGGATTAATTGATGGTTTGTTTCTAAGTACTTTCTCTATCCATTCGATGATGTGGTTTCAATGTATCTCATAAATAAAATTGTGGGTAATTTCCCAAGGCACCCTAAATTTTGCGGTGATTTGCACAAAACCTCCCTGGACTTTGAATAATGGAGTAATACCCCTAAACTTCGAGGAGTTATACAAAACCCCCATGAACTTTTTATAAGTTCCATCTGGTGCTCAAAGAGTTACATTGCTTCTTTTTTCCAGCTTGTTTTGCTTGCTTTTCAGGATGGTTGTTCGACTTTTACAATGTTAGATGGACTCGTTACGCTAGAATGATGAGAAATAAGTATTATATTATATGGGAAGTTGAAAATTTTCATAAAGGAGGATTGTTGATTCATATAAATTATTATTCAGTCCACAAGATGTTGACAACTAAGATATCATCAAGGATTAAGGGTTGTTTTTCCCTAATAAAAATGCGACTGTAACCATAGCTGCAATTTGCAGAAGATGGTTGTAGTTAGAGTTATAACTTCTTGTTTCATTATCCCTATGATGGCAAAAAGGAATCACTTTTTGTAAAATCAAGTTGCAACAAAATCCACCACAAATTATTTTGCAGAAGGTTTCTCATTTTTGTAGATGCAGTTGCCAAAAAATTCCTATTGCAGTGATTCAAATGGCTACACTTAGTTCAAATTTCAACTCCAATTAGTTACAATTTTCCATGTACCTAATAACACATTAAATCAACAATTCCTGACCCCTAGCTATTGAAGAAAACATCTTAAAGGCTTGACTCAAATAATCTTGGTTGCCAAGAGGTATTGTTGATGTTGGACATCTTGAAGATCAGGTTAGTTAGGTTTTTTTCTTAGGATTTGGTTCCTTCTTTTAGTTGATACGTTAGGATAAGTAAACTTAGGAATTGTTACTTGGTTTTATCAATAGCTTAAGATATTTAGTTATGATTTTTGCTATCTTTTAGTTAGAGTTTGTTTGATCGAGTGGCAGATCCAGGATTTCTGAAAAGTGGTGCAACTTCATAATTAATATTTTAAAAATTTTATAAATGTCCCCGACAAGTTGTCATATTTGAAAAAGGTACATGATCACATTATCAGTAATAGTATCAAGTACATTTCCTCAATATATTACAAGAGCATAATTTTCTGAAAATGATTTGAATTGGTTTCAAAGTCAAGTTATATAATGTTTCAAGCTAATTATTTGATCTTTTAACAATATTTAACTCAGGGCTAAACTTTTTGAAGAGAATCATGTTAGCAAATACTTCAGTGATTTTGAAGTTTCGAACAATCAAGGCACTCATAAGTTCATATTGGATGAGATTCTAGTCGGCATTATAGAGTGGCCACTGTGTTTCTAATGTAAGCTGTAAACCATTTACTTGGCATCGCATAAGCAATGAAACCATATATAGTGCCTCTCTTTTTTTTATTTTTTTTCAATTCAAATAGTCAATCCCACTAAGATGTTAAGGGGTCCTGTGGCAAAGTGGTGTCACGTGACACTACTTTACCCCCTATGGAACTGCCTCTAGTTTGATCTGATTAAGATTTTATTCTATAAATAACATTGTAAATCTTTGTTTGAAGGGGAGAGAAAGTTTTGAGAATGAAGATTATGAAAGTTTTGCATGTGTAGTAGGCATGTCACATGTGTGCCGAGGTGTGAAGCCAACAGTATGAGGCCAAATTTGATTAGGTGTTGCATGTGAAACTAGCCCAAGCTAAATTTATATTTTGTTTGTTTTATTTAAGTTCTTCATATTTCAATTTCAGATTCAGAAAACAATTAGATCCGACCAAATCAGATTTAAATTAGGTGATCATTCTTCATTCCGCATCAATTGCCTAAGATGACATCCTTTAGATTTGAGTCAACAAAGACTTACTCCAAGTTTTGGCATCCAATTTTGTTGCTCGATGAAAAGAGCTAAAAGACTTGTCTCTTTCCTATTCCTAATATTATGGAAGAAGATACAAGTTGGGGAAAGGTTGAAAATTATAGAAGAAGAGTTGGTAACAAAACGAAAGAGAAGAAAAAGAAGAAAGAACTGCAATGAGTGGACAACAACGTACAATGGTGGAGCTGGGGGGTCAAGGTGGCCATAGCTCCCACTAGATTTAGTAATAATTAGGAGTTATGATCCAATGACATACGTTTAGTTATGGAATCGCAAAGGTTAGTTTAGTTACTCTTGTGAGTCTTAACTAAGTTAGTATCCAATGATGTATATATGATGATTTATATTTTGCTATATTAGTAACATCTTTAAATCTTTTATTTGCCCCTTCTAATAATCAATGGTTATATATTTTCTCTCAGATAGCCTCCTTAAATGTTAGCTGTTAAAATTTTAATCTTACAGTTTATAATATGATATGAGAAGATTCTTTCTCCTTCTAAGAGAAGAACAATCCAACTACTGTGTGTGTTAAGCTAAGCTGTTGACCGTGGATGAGAAAGACTAAATGGTTCAACTAATAAAGTAGCTAATGCAATATTGGCTTATCTCCAATTAAACGAGAGCCTTCTTTTTTTCTTTCTTCATCACAGACTCAATTTCTAGGGGTTGAACTCAATTATGAACATCTCTAATGAGCTCATCTCTAGGATATTATGGGTTCGTATTTTCATCAAAATTTTTAGGATTCTATTATCTACATGATAATCAAATATTTTTTTGTAAAACTTCTATTTCTGATTCTTCTTTTGCCTACTTACATATATGAAATTTTATTATATTTTGTTATATCAATTAAGAGAATAGAAACCACCACAACTCTAAAGTTGTGAAGAAGCGTAAAATTTTACTCGCAACAATAGTTACGCTAGGTGCAGAGTTACATTCAAATTAACTTTAGAAATAGCATGCTTTCTTTTGAAAATTTAGAAAACCCTAAAATATATAAATAGAGCATTCTAGCTACAGGTGAATATAGCTTATATCAGTAAAAAATAATAGAGTTAATAGGTATTAGTGATTCATTTAATATTATGATATAGGATAGAACAATTTTTCACTGTAGACCCGATCTGCGTTTTTATTACCAAAACCGACCGAAAAATTTTTTAATTACCAAAATCGACCCGTTTTATGCCACGTAGGCTTAAGCTCATTTCCTAATTAGTCGGGGTTGCCAACCCCGACTGTTTAGGAGTTGTTAAACCGTAATTAGAAGCCTTAAACCTGATTTAATTGGGGTTTAACAATTCCTAAACAGTCGGGGTTGACAACCCCGACTAATTAGGAAATGGGCTTAAGCCTACGTGGCATAAAACGGGTCGATTTTGATAATTAAAAAAATTTTCGGTCGGTTTTGGTAATAAAAACGCAGATCGGGTCTACAGTGAAAAATTGTTCTATAGGATAATTTCAAGGTTGATTTGGTAGAGTGGTATAGAGTTGGCTATATTTAGATTGCCAAAAGGGTGAGCAACCTTCTACCTCCCTGTTTTGTTTTTAAATCTTTTCAATGCAAAACCAATTAAATGAATAAGGTATTATATAAATGAATAAGGTATGCTTACAAATGGTGTTTGGAATTTTAGAACAGGTTCTTATATTTGTATTTTACCTTTCTTGATTTTCATACGCTTTTATTTCTAGACTATAATTAAGAATTTTTTTATATTGATTTAGCATATGGTCCTATGGAGAATGCATATTTATCGATCATGCCCTTCTATTATAATGATTAAGCATATGGTTCTACTAAGAAAAGCATAGTTCTCGAGTACTCCTTGAGAAATATTGCAAAAATGATGTCATATAGGTAGAGAGAATTTTGATTACCATTGTCTTTATGAATATCCATTCTTTTCAATTTGATCTATAAATCATAATTGATGTTTCTAAGCATAGAAATGGATTTTTTAAGCAGTATAGCCAATCTCACTGCTTTCTATTTATGTGAGTAACAGACATCATTCTGAAGTGTTAAAAACACTTATATGCCCACGATCTATGTTGCACTGGTAGAAATGCAATATGTAAATACAATAACGAATGAGTATGTGGAAATGGAAATTTTTGAAAATATGATGTGGACATGATAATATAGACATATATTTGAAATTAATGTTTATATTTGTAATCTTGATTTGAAAGATTGTAATGGTTAAAAAATCTATAACATGGGTAAAAATAAAAATCCTAAGTTAAGAAAGTAGAATAAGTATGAAAATTCATATATAAGACAAATGTGATTGTGAATCTATAACTCATGTGTTCGACGTTTTATCTCCTTAGTCTAGTCTCATATGCATCTTTAGTGGTTTCTATATGTTCATTAATGGTTTCTATATGTTCAGGATATAGCATAAATTTCTTGTTACAGACAAACCATACTTAACAAGTAGTCAAGTATTCAAGTATTAGATATATGTCAAATATGGTTATCTTCTAATTGAAGTATGTGAAAGGGTAATTACAGAAGACAATAAGCCCTCTCCATTTGGGACTTATTAATAGGATGAGATTTACAAAAAAGATCTTTTTCTAACCAATGTGAGACCAAACATAGTATAATAATTCTCAACATAATACAATAACTATGAACACTCCCCCTCAAGTTGAGCATACATATCATACAATACCTAGCTTATCACAAATAAAATTCACTTGTGTTCTCCCAAGAGGTTGTGTAGGAATATTTAGCAAGCCGATACTCTGACGGTATATGCTTGGCTCTAATGATCCTTTTTTCTATCTTCTCACGAATCAAGTAGCAATCAATCTTTGTGTTTTGTCTTCTCATGAAATACTAGGTCCTTAGCTATGTAAATAACAGCCTTGTTGTCTCTATACAAGCTCATGGGACGCTCATGGGGACCAATTTTCATCAATCTAACCCAAATCAGCTCACAAGTCGGATTCACCATGGCTCGATATTCAGACTTAGCTGTAGAATGAGAGACTACACTCCACTTCTTACTCTTCCAGGCAACTAGATTTTCTCTAAGAAATACATAATATGCAGTGGTCGCATCTGTCTGCTAGAGACCCTGCTCAATCCGAATCTGAGAAAACATATCTAAATCTTCATAATCTCCATGCAGATGTGTTAGGCGCCCAGGGAAATTGACTAACTACACTGATAGGAAATCTAATATCAGGTCTAGTAATTGTCAGGTAGTTTAGCTGTCATACAAGTCTCCTGTAGTTTTTTCGATAGTTCCCCATGATCTGGTCATAGTTTGATATTGTCATTTATAAGTGAGTCAATGTCCTTGCATTTAGACATCTCAACATTCAACAATATATCAAGCACATATTTTCTCTGAGATGATATATTTCCTTTCTTCAATCTAGCTACATTGATACCCAGAAAATATTTCAAGCGACTTACGCCCTCTACATCATCTCCAGTGATCGTAATATCGTCAACATATATTACTAGGAGCTATGATACCCCGACACAGTAATTTTGGCGTCGTACCCGTGTCAGGTACGGTTTGGGTACGTTTCCGCACCCAAATGGAGCGGACACGGGAGCAACCCATTTCCCATGTGTGAGAAGACTTTTGGAGCAGTTACGTTTGAGGAAAATGGGTTTAGCTGAGATATGCAAGGAAGAAGAAGACTCTCTCTTATTTTCTTAGTTTTAAATTTGTTAGTGGAACATGACATTACCATTCACATGGGTGCTTGACTATTTGCTTGTCTTTTCTTTAAAATCAATGGCAATGCTAAAAAAGGGAGACATGTGTTCTCATATTTAAATAGGTAAGTGTATA
>NC_033794.1:41583951-41596511 GCF_001876935.1 Asparagus officinalis | reverse complement strand
GCGGAAGGATTAGGGTTTGGGTTTGAGAAACTCTATGGAGGAGGATGAGTTGGCTCTGATGCCATGAGAAAGGTAATCGGAGAGGATAATCAGCCTTCTCCTCTTAGGTCTTATTAATAGAATGAGAATTACAAAAGTATTTGTCCCTAACCAATGTGGGACTAAATATAATAACTCTCAACAAAGTACATGTGTAACATAATCATAATATATTCAAAGGATTAAGCCTATCGTACTGTACTGTATTGAGTGTACCAAATTAGTGGCCTTGGGAGAATAAGTAGCTTTGGACAAGTGAATGGCTTGACTCCAAGCATACAATTGTCCTTCGGGCACTCTATGGCAGGTTATGGGTGCTCTCTCATTGAATTAATTTTCAGTGTTTCATGCACAGTTTCATAGTACTGGAGTAGAATGTGTAGCCTTAGTATCATGACTAAGCATGTTTTATGAAATTGTGATAATGTGATTTTGTGATATATGACATGAGAATATTAGTTTCCGCCCTAGACTAGATCTTCTTTTTGCGTTTGTATGATTTTAGATTTAATTGTCACCTTATGATGATTTTTTTCCCATGCACATTGATATGTTATATTAGATTTACAATTAACCTATTTCGCACTATCTATCTACAAATTTATTGCCATCTTGTAATGCTTGTTACTGAACTGGTCTTAATCCTCTAATAAGAGTTTTCTACTCATTGGCCTGTAACCGACCCCTTCCTCTCCAGCCTTTTTCTGATAAATCTAGCTTGCAATATTTTGAGCTCAAGGAGTTGGTAGTCACTAGAGGAATTCCTCATTTGGTTTTTTATTGTTGAAATTAACACATATGAGCCTATATATGTTATAAGGGACAAGTTGGTAATGACTATAACATGTAGCATTATGTGTTATTCTAGTAGTAGAATAAGCTTTGAAACTTCTGATGTCATTAAAATTTTATTTTGTAAACAATTTTTTATAGTTTTATTGAAGTGCACAACAAGCTTAAGACGTTCACTTTCCCTATTGTCACACACCTCAAGCAATGAAACAGTGTCAGGGGCAGAATAGGTGGTACTGAGTATCATATTAATATGTTGTTTTAACCTTTGTAAACATTCAACATAACTTTCCAAGCGAACAAATCAGAGAATCAAATTTTATGGAGTGAGTTTGGCCATTAGATGGCACCTCATTCGAGCAAAATATCGATTTATGACCAATTTGACACCAGGAAGTGTTGCTTCTGTTGAGCTTAGTCAATGATTAATTCTTTAACGTACGTATTTGATTGATTCGCAAATGGCCTCTGTATTAAGCATCTACATTCTTTTCCCTTTGTTATTGCTTGTGAATTAAGTTTTCTTCATATACATAAGAATTGTTGGTCTGTACGTAAGCTTAAATTTTTGGCTAAATGCATAGGTTTCCATGTGGTTCTATGCCCACATACGGAACAGATGTTAATTATAAACTTTGCTTGATGTTGACATATCTCCTTAAGCTTTTGGACAAGGTAATTTTCACAGGTAGATAGCATGCATTTACACCACTCATTATTTCTGTGGATGAAAACGGAAAATATAAAGGATCTGTCTTTTATAACTAATATTATTTCCTTTCTGACTTTTGCCTTCTGAAAATGATAATTAGCTAGCGAAAACCATCCATCACTTTTGATAATCAGCTCTGCAAGTGATACTTGTTCACCTTCTCACCATCTTATGGTATCTAAATCGCACCAAGTTCCTCATATAATCTCATTTCTTGATGACATAGTCACATAGACATGGGTATTGGTTGATCAAATCCCAGAGCACAAAAATTAGCCTTCTAGATTTGGCTCATGGTTAATAACATGATTTCTTGCTGTGATAAATATTTTAGTATACTAAAATATTTTAATTTATATTACAACGGTTCATTCATCAATGCCTAATATCAAACTTATACAATTTTTTAACATAAAACCTTTTAGGGTTAATTGCAAATAGACCCCCTAAACTATCACCCAATTGCTGATAGACACCTTGTAGTTCTACTGTTGCAAATGGACTTCTTGAGTGATTTTTTGACTATTTTATCCTCAGGATGTCTATTTGTTAAAAAAAACAAAACAATTATTTCTTTCTCTGAGGGCTAAAGAGTTAAAAAAATCACTTGGGGCTCTATCTCCAACAATAGAATTCCAAAGGGTCTATCCGCAATTGGAAGATGGTCCAGGGATTTATCCTCAATTAACTGATTTACTTATATAGAAGATTTAGCCATCAAGTCCTTAATTGGTAAGCATAATTGCTATTCTGAAAATATTTACATAATTACATTTGGCATCGTGGAACATCCAAGGATATGATCCGTGTTTAAACCATGTAGTGTATTGGTTTTTTAATTATATGATTTGTAAATTTGTTCCATATGGTTCAATTTGGTGGACGGTACGGTTTAAAGTAGGACCGTTTTGCCTGCTTTTTAGGTCTAAACTCTTGATATTATGGAATATCCAATATGCCACTCAGGCACTCACCCGCATTTTGTGAACTTTTTTAAAGTATCCCGTGCGTAGTATAAGTTTATGGCTAATACTTGTAAATATATGGTGGAAACAATTTTAGAATCATGCAAATTGGAACCAATTCAGCAGTGGTACTTAATTTCCTATTAGTTTAGATGTCGTCAAATTGCAAAAAAACTGTGTATGAAAAATTAATGAACAGCCAGAACTTGTTGAACTTAAAAAATTCTGGAGAAGCTTGAACTTCAGTAGCTTGATCTAATTCCTTATCTTCTTTAGGTCCTAGAGTCACTAATAAGAGCATTCTGAATATCAGCAATACTAGGCTTTGTGTGGTAAATTATTGCTAGAAATGTTGAGGTTAGGGTAACCTGATCTACATTAAATCACATTTCAGTTTGTTGTACTAGTGATTGAATTTGTTTTTACTGGCATTGACTTTCACAAGCATCAGCAGTGTGCATTTATTTTCACCGAACCATCGCTTACTAGTTTATTTTGAGCTAATATTAGCCAAAAGTTCATACCCATGTTTGTGCTCTGTGTAGTTTAAGCAAGCATAGCGAATAATTAATCATCTAAATTAAATCCATCTCCACTTTCCAGCCTTGCTGAATTCATAATTCTCTTTCAGCATTGAGTCTTTAAACTCAAGAGTGTATTAATTGCCTATGATGTACAATGATTGGTAGAAGCCTATATGATATGTACTGACAACGGTCAAGAATCAAAGCATAAAAGATGGGCATTGTTTGTTCCTTCAGAAAATGTAATAAAAATGAGATCATGATTCCCTAGAACGTATATTCATGCTTATGCTTGGAGAGCACATCTTGTACTTAACAATCTAGCTAGTCCTTGGGTTATAGCAGTAGTAAAGTTCAGGTTGTATTTCATGTGTAATTCAGTGATAATATTTTATCGGTACGTTTAGGAAACTTCCACATAAATTCTCTCTTGGTTTATTAACTTTTTTAGAATGAAAATCTGGCCTTTCATTTTAGAATTGACTATAAAATGCATAGTAAATGTTTAGTGCCTAGGAAAAGGATATACTGACTGAATGGGATATATATTTCATAGATGAATTCGTCAATACACGCGCATGATAGGCAAATTGACTAGTTATTGTTATTAACTTAAGACAAAACTAAAATATCTTATAAAATGTTGTCTAATTGACTAATTTCTGTTTTCAGCTCAAGTCTGAAACTTGAGCAGACTTGATCAAACTTTGGGTCCAGTTGTTTATTAAATGGGCTTCTTCATGACTGGAACTTGCAACTTACCTGATGTGACCGCAAACAAGTATATGGAGAGAGACACGTCATGGACATGTATGCATCCTACAATAGGACCATATATCAATCATGTGCAAGTTTTCATACACATAATATGTTAACAATTTGAGGTCGGGTCACAGTGTCAGTCCTATTAAATTTCTGTTAAATATGGATTTAAGTGGACTTCAAGCTGAATTATTTCTTGATATTATGAGCACTATTAATCTCAGCTATATCCAACTAAATCTGACCCTAAAGTTTCCTGGGCCCTGCCAACACTAAATAGGATACTCTTGGAAATTATTAACTTTTAACAGGACCGTAATGATAATGCCATTAACTGTTTAGTTTCTGAAACAAATAAATTTAGATTATACTGCCTCCTGCTGTCTTATAATTCCGCACTCGACATAATTCTAGTGATTCTTGCTATTTGCAGGATGATGGAATGGGGATTGCTTCCATAAGAGGAGGCCATGAATGTCTATGAGAGGGATTTTAAGAGAGCAACGAGTGTTTCAAGAAGAAAAACAGACAAGGGATCTTCAACCGCAATCAAGAAAATGAAGGAGAAAAAGGTCAGCAACAGTTCTGAGGATGACTTCATCTTATCTGAGAAAAAGAAGAAGATGAAGCAGAAGCAGCAGCAGCAGCAGCAGAAAGTTTCTTCCAGTTAATTCAATCATTTGACAGCCTGTTTCTGTTCATGGATCTTTTACTTTGTCTACACCAAACTTGTATAGATTAGCTCTATCTTTTAGACACCGAGAATTTTTCAGGGATTTAGGGTCATTGACAGCTCGAAACGCGTGTGATTTCGGATTCCATTGGTTAAAAATTTCACAAAACATCCTGGAACTTTGAGGGGGGCTTTTCGCAAACCCACCCAGATTTTATAAATTAGAAAAAAATTGCTGATGAACTTGTTTCACGAAAATACCGTGCTGGACAACTGTTAGTTTAAGATGTCATGTGCTTTGCGTGTGATATGTTTTGGACATGTCCTGGAGAAAGTTGACTTTTGGAAAAGTGGAAGAATGGATTTCGAGGCAATCAATGAAGAATTTAGAGGCTTTTGGAGAGATTGAGAAGATGGTGAGAATGTGAAAATTATGGAAGCTTGTTCAAGAAGAGAGTGATGGGGTAGTTTAGACCTTTTATCTTTCATAATTGTCGTTTGTGACAATTTACATTAGTTCAGAGGGATATGTATAATTGTTGAAGTTCATGAAATCGAATTTTGTAAAGTTTAGTGGGGGTTTTTGCTGCAAAGTGTGAAGCGGAATTTTTTTCCAGAATGCTGCGAAGAAATTTTCATGCGGTTGAAATCCACTTGCTCGGAGAGTCTCGTATTTGTATCAAGGAACAAGGTCATGTGAGTGGTTGTTGATGTATTAAACTATGGGGTTAATTTTAGAAAAAAACCCCTTAACTATGGGGCTTATCACTGAGAACCCCCTCAGCTATTTTATTTATGAAAAACACCCCTCAAATTTGACAGTATTGTAGATAAACCTCCTCAACTTTCAAAATATGACTAAACCCCCCTTAACTATGGAGTGTCTCACAAAACCCCCTTTATCTTTCTTATTTTTTTCCAAATAACCCCCTAATATTATTAATTTGAAATATACAATGACTAAAATGCCCTTGGTTGAAAAAAATTCATGTGAGTTTAAAAACCAAACTCAATCAAAGTATTACACTTCGGTTTGACGAGTTTTAATGATGAAACTGATCTTAAAAAAAAAATTAAAAGTTTCAATTGTGTCAAACATTATAAGTATGGATAAGAAGAAAATAAAAGAAGTTTAGTGTTTCAAAAGAGAAAGAAAAAAAATTAGATTTGCATGTAAACCTAGCATTGAAGATGGAGGAATAAGAAGAGAGAGGAAATAAAATGAAAGTTATTTTTAACAAAAAAAGTTACAAAGGAACACTATGGTAAAAAAAATTTAATGTCTTAGGGATAGAATGGCCATTTTAAATTGTTTGTTCTTTTAGATTTAAATTATATTTGGTTAGGGGGTTAAGTGAGAATAGTTGAGGGGGACAAATAATATTTTTAAAAGTTGAGAGGGTTATCTACATCAACTCCATAATTAAGATGTGTTTTCGTTATCGAATAGGGGTTTTTTTAGTGATTAGTGTTGGGTTAGGGTCCTCAAGCTTCTTCAGGTGTCTGGTTCTAGAGCCTAATGTTCTCTCCTGCACATAAAAAGCTCGTGAGAGGCCGGAGTTGGATTCTCCGGTTGTTCCACCGACAATCAAGTTAGTGTATGAACTTGGGTGGGAAAATAGGAAGTAAGTGAAGAAAATGAATTCAAAGTTTCATGAAAACAAAAGAAGTTACCTTATGCAGTGCAACTTCCTTTTATAGTAGCTCGAAAGGGCATAAAGGTAACTGTGGCCGAGTCCAGGTAGCTAACTCAGCAAGTTCCTTACAGGTGTTGACCGCTAAAGAAGATAAGTCATCAGATGTCTAATGGGAGGACGACAACAGGTGCTTGGCACTGACTAGGTCAGATGAGTTATGAAGACCATGGGGACTAGAGCAATGATGACTCTGACATAGTATCTAAGGCAAAGGTAATTGGTTGTTAGTGGGAGGTTCGAGGACACACCGCCTCTCTAGTCGTCTGGCTAAAGTGTTAGACCCTAATGCCACTAAGAAAGAACCCTAGAGGAGGGGTGAATAGGGTTTTATACTAATCTAATCCGATTTAATGCCAATTAAAAAACTTATTAACAAGTTATCCTAGCAAATAAGACATGCAACAATTATATGCAAGGATAAACAAACTAAGCAAGGGCAAACAATATAGTGGATGAAATAAACAAGATGCAATAGGCGATATAAGATGAAAACAAAAATAAGTGCGCCAAAACAAACACAAACAAGCAATATGATCACGGAGTTCGGACCTTCCGTCTTACGTCTCCGCTCCCCACTCCAGGGGAGAAATCCACTATCACACTGGGTTTTCGACGCTCACCCGAAAATATTTACACCTCACACTCGATTTTTTAGCTCACCAAAAACTTTACAATCAACACTCTTATAATCACACTCTACACCCTCTAAGTGTTGGTCTCTAGCCTGTGTCTCCATCAAGTGCTCGGATTTACAACCTCTCTCTAGGCTTTACTACCGACATCACTCCTCTTGGGACGACCCCGTCTCTCACCACACACTCCTCTCAGTGTACAAATGTATTATAAAGGTGTATCCTCACAATGAAGGCTCAATACAATAATTTGTTCTCTAATATGAATGAGAACACAAATAAGCTCACTCTCAAGGCACAACCCCACAACCCAAATATACTATGTATGAAAATACTAAAGCTCAATGGTTATGTGTGTAAGCAATGAGTAAAACAAATCTAAACTCAATATAAATCTAGCTTTAATAAAAATGATTAACAAACAAATAAATATAAAGCTAGAAAGAGTTTAGGAAAACTTCTATATAGATCAAGAGAGAGGGGGAGAAGAGTTGAATGCTCAAACACCAAAAGATGATCTCCTCAAGCTCTTGTGAAATTCTCTTCATAAAACCGAACATGTAAAATGCTTAAAAACTTCTTAAACAAACTTAAACTAAAACTTAAACCCTTGTTAAAACTTATTTAAAAACTTTCTTGGTTATGCAAAATAGATTGACAATGGGGTAGATATAGGGTGGAAGAAACCAGCCCAAGAAAACCTCAAAAACCCATAAAAATCATTAAACTACACAAAATCTAGAAATAGTCGTTACTGTGCAACGGTCAGATTTATAAATCAACTTATAAGTCGACTTGGTGTAAGTCAACTTAATATAAAATATAAGTCGACTTACAAGATGAAAACAACAAGTGGAAAACAAGATATAAGTCGACTTATAAAAGACTATAAGTCGACTTGTCATAAGTCGACTTGCCATGACTAATAAATCGACTTAGCAGAGGAAAATTTGATCATTCCAGAAGAGAACATAAGTCGACTTGTCAGGTGTTATAAGTCAACTTAAAAACATGCACAAGCACTGTTCATGCTGAAAATCTGATTTTTAAAGTACCTTTAAAAATAGCAAATAAATTTTAAAAATTGTAAAACTTTGGGAAATGTTTATAAAAATGATAATAAACATGTTACAAAAAGAATTTTTAGAATTTCACTTCCTAATAGTGAAAACTCATTATTTTACAAAACTGTCCAAAAACATGAAAATACAAAACACTTGTTTTTGTCATTTTGACTTAAACAAACTTTTGAAACTTTAAAAAATGATTTATAGACTTGATAAAACATATAAACTATTATTGTTAAGTCTATAAACCAAAAACTTAATATTATGCAAAAAATTCAAACAACAAATATGATTTTATTAAATTTAAACTTGTTAAAGATGAAATCATATATGTGCATATACAAACATGAAACTAAAATGTATTTTCCAATTTTATTCAATTGTTTCATATTTAAACTTAAAAAACTATAAAACCAAAACATGTGTGTGTGTGTGTGTGTGTGTGTGTGTGTGTGTGTGTGTGTGTGTGTGTGTGTGTATATATATATATAACCAAAAACTTGTATGTGTGTATGTTATTGAGCTTGAAGTATCTACACACAAGTGTAAACCTAAAACTAAATTACCCAATCTATCTTGATCTTCAATATGGCTCGACTTGGTAAACTTGGATGAAGCTTGAACTTGAATATTTGACTTGAATTGTATTGCTTCACTCTGATATTCCGCCAATCTCTAACTCATTGTTTGCCTAGAATAAATAAAAAAACACAAATACTAGACAAACAATATTAGTTGTAAATTGTTTGTTAAAACATCATCAAAACAAAAAGGTCAACAATCTTTCCCTTTTTTATGATGACAAACAATTTATCAATATGATATAAAATTAATAAAAAATACTATATACTCACATATTTCTCCCCCTTTGGCAATATAAAAAATGTGGATATAAAAAAATAGGAAAGAGAAAGCCCCCCTACCTATAATCATGGTGAATATAGGAAATAAATAATAGGGAATAGCTCCCCTTATCAAAAAGCCTTAATGAATATATGCAATGATGACCAAAGCAAACATATGTGAGCAAGCATAGATGAAAAACATGCTAATCATAACTCACATACAACAAGATCATGAGAACACATATAGATATATCAATATGAAAAACTTTGTCTCACAATACAAATATAAAAACCATGTATAAATATATTTATGAAAACAAAAGAATGAAGAACATGAGAATCATGGAAAAAAATTCAAATGAAAATAAATCAAATAAATAAATTCATAAATCAAATAAAATCCCATAAAAATAAACTAATATGAATTTTTGAATAAAAGATAAGAGAGACAACCATATCAAGCTCTTAAGCTTGTTCCAACCATATAAATATATAGCACCCAGTAAACATGATTTGGGAAATAAACACCCAATAAATTCGGGGGTTGCTCAAACACAAACCTCTCATGACAATCAAAAAAAATAACATGAAAACAAAAGAATTCATCAAAAAAATGTTTTCATTTTCAAAAATTTCAAAAACACATTTTTCAAAACCAAGAAATAATAAAAAAATGAAAATATTAAAAATCTTGGTTTAAAAGGATTTAGTACCTTAGCATCCTTGATGCCGAAAGACTTAGGGATATGACCCCTACCATTTAAGCTCAAAATCCTAGGATAATGATCTCGTTTGGGCACATGTGGTGCACTAACACGATCAAAAAAAAAAATTATACAAATAACATTTTCGGTTGTAATAGGTGCAATGAAAAGGGTTAAATGATTTATGTTGACCAAGTGTGCGTGCACGGGAATCATTTGCAAATAAATATTGTTTTTAAAAATTATTGTGCAAATGAGAAACTCTTTTCAAATAAAAACAAAATTTGGTCAAATGACCAAAATAACCATAATAATAACATTTGTATACATGAGCATCTTATGATGAACTTTATATGCATGTGTATGTGTATGATGCGATGAAGCTTGATGGAATGCACAAGAATCAATATTGTTGGATTTTGTGGATTTTTGAGCATTATAATAAAATTTAACAAGATGAGCTTTGCGACCGCAAATAGAGCATTTATAAACTTTGTTATACATGTGTGCATAGCGTGTAGGACTCTTGGAAGAATTTACATGGGACTCTGCACACAAGTCCATAAGCTTGTTATTATTTACAATGTATGTTTTAAGGGTTGAATCTAAAGATGATATGCGGTCCTTAACATGATTCAACTCATTTACTTCCACAAATGCATTGTTATTAGAAGTAGAACATATATAAGTGTTAGCAAAAGAACTAACTTCCATTTACTTCCACAAATGCATTGTTATTAGAAGTAGAACATATATAAGTGTTAGCAAAAGAACTAACTTCATTTTTCATGTTTTCTACTTCTGATATGGCATTATTTTTATCATGAGTTAAGCTAGTCATAGATGTGGTTATTTTTTTATTTTCCAAACTTAATTTCTCATGTTTTCCTTTAATATTACATTATCTTTAGCAATGACATCAAGCTTGGAAGCTAACGACTCATGATCGGATTTGAAGTTAACATGCTTGCTTTTTAAATCAATAAAATTATTATACAACTTAGTGTAGGCATGCATTAACCTATCTTATGCACATGTGAGTTCATTGATAGATAAATCATCATCGAAATCGAACTCGCTTATCACACTAGGACTATCGCCAAGTGGACTTGTGCATGATGCTCCACTATCACTTGAAGTCGATTCCGTCACAACTCATCGAATCTCCTCCAAGTCTCCTTGATGTGCTTCAAAAAGTTTTCATATTGTGTAAGCACTATCAAAATGAGCAAGTTCGTTAGAAATACATGGTTCAAAGGCATTAAGCAAAAATTCTAACACTAACTTATTCATTGTAAACATCCTTTTATCATGATTGCTCCACTTGGATTTCTCTAAAGTGGACATAATATAAGCACTATCAATAACCTCCCATAAATCGATATTTTTAGATTTAACAAATATTTTAAATCTAAAGAGCCATTGAGCATAAGAGAAATTTCTGTATTTAGGAGCAACATTAGGATCATAGCCTAAACAAGATGCACCATTCATAGCCATAATTATAATTATATGCAAGCAAGATAAATATAATCAAAACTAGATTAACACAATAAGATAACTTGGATCTTTAACTCAAGATGATTAGACCTTAAATCAAAGAACATTAAGCTCTAATACTAATTGTTAGACCCTAATGCCACTAGGAAAGAACCCTAGGGGGGGGGGGGGGGTAAATAGGGTTTTATGCTAATCTAATCCGATTTAATACCAATTAAAAACTTAGTAACAAGTTATCCGAGAAAATAAGATATGCAACAATTATATGCAAGAATAAGCAAATTGAGTAAGGGCAAACAATATAGTGGATGAAATAAACAAGATGCAATAGGCGATATAAGACGAACACAAAAATAAGGGCGCCAAAGTGAACACAAAAATAAGTACGCCAAAGCAAACACAAACAAGCAATATGATCACAGAGTTCAGACCTTCCGTCCTACGTCTCTGCTCCCCACTCTAGGGGAGAAATCCACTATCACACCGGGTTTTCGACGCTCACCCGAAAATATTTACACCTCACACTCGATTTTCTAGCTCACCGAAAACTTTACAATCAACACTCTTATAATCAAACTCTACACCCTCTAAGTGTTAGTCTCTAGCACGTATCTCCCTCAAGTGCTCAGATTTATAACCTCTCCTTAGGCTTTACTACCGACGTCACTCCTCTTAGGACGACCCCGTCTCTCACCACACACTCCTCTCGGTGTACAAGTGTATTATAAAGGTGTATCCTCACAATGAAGGCTCAATATAATAATTTGTTCTCTAATATGGATGAGAACACAAATAAGCTCACTCTCAAGGCACAACCCCACAACCCAAATATACTATGTATAAAAATACTAAAGATCAATGGTTGTGTGTGTAAACAATGAGTAAAAAAAAATCTAAACTCAATATAAATCTAGCTTTAATAAAAACGATTAACAAACAAATAAATATAAAGCTAGAAAGAGTTTAGGGAAACTTCTATATAGATCAAGAGAGAGGGAGAATAGTTGAATGCTCAAACACCAAAAGATGATCTTCTCAAGCTCTTGTGAAATTCTTTTCACAAAACCAAACTTGTAAAATACTTAAAAGCTTTTTAAACAAACTTAAACCACAACTTAAACCATTGTTAAAACTTATTTAAAAACTTTCTTGGTTATGCAAAATAGTTATGACAATGGGGTATATATAGGGTGGAAGAAACCAGCCCAAGAAAACCCCAACAACCCATAAAAATCATTAAAATACACAAAATCTAGAAATTATCGTTACTGTGCAACAGTCATATTTATAATTCGACTTATAAGTCGACTTGGTGTAAGTCGACTTGATATAAAGTATAAGTCGACTTACAAGATGAAAACAACTAAGTCGACTTGGTGTAAGTCGACTTGATATAAAGTATAAGTCGACTTACAAGATGAAAACAACAAGTGGAAAACAAGATATAAGCTTGATATAAAGTATAAGTCGACTTACAAGATGAAAACAACAAGTGGAAAACAAGATATAAGTCGACTTATAAAAGACTATAAGTCGACTTGTCATATGTCGGCTTACCATAACTAATAAGTCGATTTGACAGAGGAAAATTTGATCATTCCAGAAGAGAACATAAGTCGACTTGTCAGGTGTTATAAGTCAACTTAAA
>NC_033794.1:41501451-41578951 GCF_001876935.1 Asparagus officinalis | reverse complement strand
AGTACACTTTCAACGAGCTCATTCAATTTGCTACTAATTTATTTATGTTTTGAGATAGGTTGGGGTGAAATTTTTAAATTTTTTGGGGTGACGCCGAGGGGGTAGGAGAATTGTAAACCTTATAAGAGGTTACATGTAATTTTGTATAGTCTTATATTATTGCCACATGCAGTTACATATAAGATCAATGAACTACAGAAATATCATCAATAATAGAAAACTATATCAAAATAAAGATTCTGCATGATTTTTATCTTGCATGCATTACATTTAAAGTTGTTTGATTGATATACAAATAACAGATATATTCTACTTTTTGTTTCATGCTCCTGAATTATGAATGATTATAACACAATGAATTCTAAATATATCAAGGTAATATTTTAGGTTTCAATAGTTTATTTGCTAACTATAATTTAGTGTAATTTGATTTTCATAATAGATTATAGAATTCATGCAAAAACATTCCTTAAAACAAAAACATCAATATGAATTTAAGTTTATGCCATTTTAAATATTTTACAATTCAATGTAGGAAAACAATAGTGCAGCATAGCATTATATTTTGATTAGATTATGAATAAATGCTATAAATAATGAATAAAATAATACAAGTTATCCAAAATTAACATATATTAAGTTGGATATTAGCTCAACATTATTATGATTAATTTTGTTATAAATATATATGTTGGAGCTTTTTTTCATATATCTCATAGCATAAAACAAGTTGTCTATATGCAATGGACGTGCACTATACTAATTTAAATAAAACTCTCTTTATAATTGTTATCCTCCTTTATCCTATCTTACTTCAATACTAATTATTATCTAAGTAGAACTCTATTTACAGTTGTTATCTTCTCACATGCAACATCTCATGCTTATATATATAAATCAACAATTACACAATTTTCATACCATTTTCATTTTCATCAAGAGGCTGTTAGCCTTATTAGGTCTCATGTTCATGAGACTACTTCCTAATCTTGTTTTGATGATTACAAATAATTCCTAATAACGTGTGTCGAGTGTTTGCATTTGTTTTGTTAGGTAATCTACACAAATATCCAGTTGGATGTTGGATGGAATTGAGCTTCAACGATCATATCAAATAGAGGTTGGCGGAAATATCGGAGTGAAGCTAATGCATTCAAGTTAAGTTTAAGATCAAGCTTCATCCGCAACCAAGACAAGCTATATTGAAGACCTTCAAGCTTGGGTAATTTAGTTTAGGCTTTTATATTATGTGTGTTAAATACTTCAAGCTCATATTAATCACACACGAATTTGTTGATTTTATCAAAATATAGGTGTTTTTGTGAAAATATCATTTTATTAGTTTATAGACTTCAATATCAGTTTATACATATTTTATTAAATCTATAAAATCATTTTATAAAGTTTTAAAAGTTTGTTTAAGTCAAAATGACAAAAACATGTGTTTTGTATTTTCATGTTTTGGACTAGTTTTTAAAAACGGTGAGTTTTCACAAATGGGGAATGCAATTTGAAAAATTCTTTCTGTAACATGTTTATTATCATGTCTACAATTATATCTCAAAGTTTTACAATTTTTTGAATTTATTTGTCATTTTTAAAGACAAATCAAAAATCAGTTTTACTATTCATAACAGGCTGATATTGTGTTATCAGTTAAGTCATGAAAGTGTTCAATCGACTGATGAAAACACCTAAAATCATCAATAGTTTTTGTTTTTATGTTGGTCAACTGACCAATCGACTGATGAGGTCATCAGTCGACTGATAAGGTCGTCAGTCGACTGATGAGCTAAAAAATACCCATAACGGTCAGCTCATCAGTCAACTGATAAAACTCGTTAGTCGACTGATGCTGTAACAACTAGTTTTTTCAGTCTTGTCCTATTTTGGGTTTTTTTTGTCTTTTTTGCTTTGATTTTCTTATGTTTTGGGGTCCCTATAAATATCTCTAATACCTCATACCAAAAACCATCTAAGAAAGTTTTTAAACAAGTTTAAAGGGTGTTTAAGTTTGTTTTAGTATTTGTTTAAGAGTTTGTTTTGTGAAGAAATTTTTACAAGAGGAAGAGGAGATTATCCATTCTTGTTTGGGCTTCAATCTACATCCCTCCACTCTTGTTTTAGAAAAGTTTTCTTAAACTCATTATCTAGCTTGTTTATGCTTAATTTGTCATATTTATTTTTGCTAGATTAAATTGAGTTTATATTTGATTTTACTCATTGTTCACACACAACCTATTGAGCTTATTGTATTTGTATACATTGTATAATTTGGAGTTGTGGGTTTGTAACATTAAGAGTGAGCTTTCATTGTGTTCTCATCCATAGTAGAGAACAAATATTTGTTGTAGTGAGTCTTAATTGTGAGATACACTTTGTAATACACTTGTACACTGAGATGAGTGTGTGGTGAGAGACAGGATCGTCCCAAGAGGAGTGACATCGGTAGTAAAGCCTAGGGAGAGATTGTAAATCCGAGTACTTAAGGGAGACACGGGCTAGAGACCAACACTTAGAGGGTGTAGAGTGTGATTGCAAGAGTGTTGATTGTAAACTTTTCGGTGAGCTAGAAAACTGAGTGTGAGGTGTAAACGTTATTCGTGTGAGCGTTGAAAACCCGGTTGTGTAGTGGATTTCTCTCCGGGAGTGGGGAGCGGAGACGCAGGACGGAAGGTCTGAACTCTATGATCATTTGCTTGTGTTTGAGTTTGTCATTTGCGCACTATCACTCTTGTTTGCTTATTGTTTATTTTACCATTGTGTTAGTTTATATATCCTTGCATATATTTCACTATATATCTCATAGTTAGGATATTGCTCTTTAGTTATATTGCTCATTCTTGCTCATAACATATTGTATATCTATCTTGCAAGAATATTTGTTAATAAGTTTTAATTAGCATTAAATCAGATTAGATTAGCAAAAACTCTATTCACCCCCCCCCCCTCTAGGGACTTTTACTACCTTTTTAGTCGGCCTTGAGAGTTATCGGCTGAGATAGTGGGCCGAGTGTGGAGGCATGTAGGCTCGATCTGATAGGTAGGTCGGTAAGTACCGCCTTTCGAGTCGGCCATGTAAGTTGTCACTATGGAGTCGGCCGCAGGAATAACTCGAGTTATTGGTTGTAGGAGTAATCTGATTAAGCATGGATTGGGACACGCGTCGGCTTTCTAGTAGAGATTAACACTTAGTTATTTGCGAACTATAGCAATAATAATATAATATTAATATAATATTTTAAATAATGTTATATCCAATAAAATAAAATATTATAATATTTATATTTATATTAAATTAAATATTATATTATTGTAATATTATATTAAATTGTTAGAATATTATATCAATTATTAAATATCATATTATTATAATATAATATATTAATTAATAACATTAAACATAGTCATAATTTATTAGTAATTACAATACAACATATTATATTTTAGTATAAAGTAAAATAACGTGTTTTATTATAATAACATATTAAATAATATACTAAACCAATTAAATAAATTAATTTAGAATTAATTGATAAATAAATGTTATATTTTAATAAGGTGTCACATTATCACCTACATGAATTATCAAATCAGAGTTTTAAATTATCCCATTATCTCAAGTTGTCTCACTTTACCCAACTGAAAATATCTCAAATGATTAAATTGTTTCATTGGAACAATTTGGCTCTAACTTATCCCAACAAATAAACCCCCCCTAAATGTCATAGTGTACATAATAAGTGTTTTCAATATATCTTTTTCTTTTCTAAAGCGGAATATTGAATATGAGTGCCACCTTATGTACCAAATAAGATACCACTAGATAGAGTTGGTGAGATCTATCTACTCTCATACCACCTCATGACTTGTAAAGTGCACTTTTAGATAGGGTTGTCCAAACGGGCCAGGCCAGGCAAAACCAAGGCCGAACCCATACTCGGTTGGCCCGGGCTTGAGCGGGCCGAGCACCGGGCCGGTCTGATTTTTTTAATTTTTTTATTCTCAAGACTACATAGAAAAAAAATTAAACAAAATTTTGATAAAATAATCATATTTTTAATCACTTGTAATTACATAATTTACAAGTACAAAAAAATCATAGAAATTAAAATGATAAAAATAACTTCTTTATTAATAATCAGTTAATCAACTACAATTATAAATTTATTTTAGAATTCGTCGCATCACAATAGATGAATATATCTCTAATGAATAAAAATTATATTATGCTTATTTAAGTACAATTATACAATTTATTTATACGATATACTTTTATATATACTAGATGCAATATACTAATATATAATTATACTTATGCACTTATATATACTTATATAACTATAATTCTATAAAATACACATATAAGTATACTTATAACTACATTATATATATTTATATTCTTATATCTTAGTATCTATACCATGCTAAGAGTATATATATATATACAGCTATATATTATATATACATATATCATATGTAAATATATTGTATATACTTATAAGTTATAACATGAGAGAGAAAGAGAGAGAGAGAGAGAATCACATAAATATATATTATATATGTATTTCTTATATACTTACATTATACTTATTTAAGTACAAGTATACAATTTACTTATATGATATACTTTTATATATACTAGATGCAATATACTTATATATAATTATACTTATACATTTATATAATTGTAATTCTATAATATACGCATATAAGTATACTTATAACTACATTATATATATTTATATTCTTATATCTTAGTATATATATCATGCTAATAGTGTGGGTTTGTGTGTGTGTGTGTAGAGAGAGAGAGAGAGAGAGAGAGAGAGAGAGAGAGAGAGAGAGAGAGAGAGAGTTTGTGTGTGTGTGTGTAGAGAGAGAGAGAGAGAGAGAGAGAGAGAGAGAGAGAGAGAGAGAGAGAGAGAGAGAGAGAGAGAGAGAGAGAGAGAGATGGGTATGCTTGGTACCAAGCACAAATTTTGTGCATGGTAGTGAGGTATCATATTCACATCCACTCATTTCAATTCCTAACCACTCCCCAACCCATTTGAATATGTGCATGTTTGGTACCAAGTGTTATGGTAATTTACCATTTAAAGATAAAGATGTTGAAAGATTGTCTTCATAGGCCCCAAAAAAGCTATGGTCCAAACCAACTTAGTAGCCCAAAAGCTCAGCCAAGAGCAAGTCTATTGACCCGCCGAGGAGACGAGTCATCTTTTACTGACACGAAGTGCGGGATTAGTCGACCCCTCATAAGTCGAGATGACTCCCCAAATAGTCGGCTCGACCACCTTCTCAGTAGTTTACTCGACCAGAAGCTCACTCGACTATGGACGACTCACAAATCGACCCGTCTTTACTAAGGGGATAAGATCCAGCTAAGCCACCTTCAGATATACATCAATCAACACCACAGTTTATTGAACGATCCTATCAAGATCTCAACTCTGACAAACCTCGTGCAAAAACAGCTCACTCTGCCCACAAGTCACTTCCTATCAAGATCTCAACTCTGACAAACCTCGTGCAAAAACAGCTCACTCTGCCCACAAGTCACTTCCCAGAGATCACTAAGATACTCTCCTATGCTCGAGTGACTTCCCCTCCAGTCGCCAGCCGCCATCTGGAAAGGGAAGGAGGCCCAAATAGTCAGCCTATCCTCCGTCCTGTCTCATCTATCGAATCTGGGATATTTCCAAGACGTCCTCTCCTGTGCTCGAGTGACTTCCCCTCTAGTCGCCATCCGCTATCTGGAAAGGGAAGGAGGCCCAAACAGTCGGCCTATCCTCCGTCCAGTCGCCAGCCGCTATCTGAGATATTTCCAAGACGTCCTCTCCTGTGCTCGAATGACTTCCCTTCCAGTCGCCACCTGACATCTGTAAAGCGAAGGATGACTCAGCAGCATGTCTGCTCACCCCACAACCGCCCTCCTGTACATAGTTAAAGCCAATGGTCAATCTTAGAGGTGATGGACTATAAAAGGAGGTGAGGGGGTACGAATGCCGGGGGGGACTGATAAAAGAAAAGGAAGACTTTTAACTCTTTTAAGACTTCTGAACTCTTTTTCGGCTCAAACGCTAAGCAATTCTAAAGCTATGCCTTCTTTTAAAAACTCAATAAGAGTAATGAATATGAGGACCTCAATGATCCTTGGATCTTCCCTCAAACCCCACTCAAGCTTATCAGGTGACTTGACCATCGGAGGTACCACAGGGGAACCGGTCCCGTCCTATTACGGGTTTCTTCTTGTTTGTACAGAAGGATCAGGAATTCCAGTCTAAGGATCAGACATAAAGTCAGAGGAGGAGTCGGCCTCACCTCTCATCCTCTCCCTCTTCACCGTCAGTGCGAAGATCAGAACTGCATCCCTCGGCGGAAAGACTCCATCGGCTCTATGATATCAGACATCAACAGTTTGACGCCCACTGTGGGGCCCACTCTCTTCTCTGAGAAGAAATGCCCAATTCTAAGCAATTTTTTTAGGGCCTGGTCTTGTTCATTCTTGAAGAACATCACTAGAATCACACCATTCAAGCTAAACAAAGCCTGGAATCGCTTCATTCAAGCTAAGGAGGATCAGCCTATGGCTATGAGGAGCCAACATAGGCATAGCCCTCAAGGGTTCCAATAGCTTTCTGGGGAGTATTTGCCAAGCAGAAACCTGAAAGCCCTTCTGGAGAAGACACACCACTATGGTGTTTGTCTGGCTTGAGAATAAAGCGCAGGCTTCTTATCGCCTCCACAGATAAAAACTTCACCGTCTGGACAGCCAAGAAGCCTGAGGTTGGATCGCAAAACAGAACCTCGCCTTCAATAAGGGTTATGATTAGATCCAGTATCGCTTAAGCTCCTGTCGACGATAGCTCACACGAGCAAGGAGCAGCGATTAAGTCTGTGGTAGGATCCTCGGATCATCACCACCTTCAAAGGAGAGTCCTTCCTCACCAAGGATGAGATTGTGGGAAAAGCTCAGAGGGCTACTTAATGATTGCCTCCTCAAGAAATCCGGCTCTGGCCCCTAGCAACTGTTCGAACCACTAAAGTCGAAGGAAGAACTGGTGGTCGAAGCATGCGACTTGTACTCTCCCTACAAAAGAAGGTTCCTCCATTTACATGATGGTCCAGTCGTTGCTATCCCTAGAATTCCCAAGGGGGATCCATGATTTTGTAAAATTTTAGGGAGCAAAGCATCGGCATCTGGGGTTTCACCAACAAGAAGCCCCCCATCACAAAAGTTGCCTGGGCCTCCTCCTGTCGATCACCATCCTCCAAAAAGCTCAATCAACAAGACGCTGGCTATGCAGGGTAACCGACAGTGGTGAAGCAAAATCTGTTGAAAATCATCACATCCACTGTCGACCAGCAAAGACCTCAGCAAAGACTCAAGTTCAGAAAGGTTTTGGCAGATGAGATGGCAAATATGTCAACTACTCAGCGACGTCTAAAGCCAAACAACTCGCCCTCAAGAAAGAGAGCAACATTCGACTCCGGATATTCAAATGATTGGCGACTTGGCGTCCTTAATCACACAGCAACAAAGATGGATAATAAAGCTACGACTCACCCTCATCAAGACAGGAATATTCGAAGACAATAAGAGGACCAAGGAGGTTCCTTTTTGGCAATCTGGTTCCCTGGAAAAAGCTACCTTTAAAATACAAATGAGCGAAGAACGAGAATTCGACACCACTCGAATGCTAGATGTTGATGAGTTGTACTCCATTATGTATAAATTCCAATAATCAATAGAAGTTCAAAAAAAAAAAAAACAAAGACCCAGTCAACTCAAGGGTTCAAGGCACAACGACTCCTCAGTCAGTAACAAAGACCTTGGATCCTCATCAGGATAAGCCGAAGGCACAACGACTCCTCAGTCGGCACAAAGCCCTTGGCTCTTCTTAAAGGTAAGCCTAAGGCACAACATATGGTTCGATTCCGTCTGCTCTCATCGACCATCATGGTCAAGACCTTGGCTCCTCATCAGGATAAGCCCGAGGCACAACGACTCCTCAGTTGGTACAAAGTCCTTGCCTCTTCTTAAAGGTAAGCCCAAGATACAACATATGGTTCGATTCTGTCTGCTCTCATCGACCATCATGGTCATGACCTTGGCTCCTCATCAAGATAAGCCCAAGGCACAATGACTCCTCAGTCGGTCACAAAGACCTTAGCTCCTTATTAGGATAAGCCCAAGGCACAATGACTCCTCAGTCAGTACAAAGTCTTTGGCTCTTCTTAAAGGTAAGCCTAAGGCACAACATATGGCTCGATTCCGTCTGCTCTCATTGACCATCATGGTCAAGACCTTGGTTCCTCATCAGGATAAACCCAAGGCACAACGACTTCTCAGTCGGTCACAAAGACATTGGCTCCTCATCAGGATAAGCCCAAGGCACAACGACTTCTTGGTCGGATATCAAAACCTTAGCTCCTCATCAGGATAAGCCCAATGCACAATAACTCCTCAGTCAGTGATCAAGTCCTTAGCTCTTTACCTGGACAAGCCCAAGGTAAAGCCCCCAAGGTCGACCTCTATAATTACTTCTCGACCTAACGGAGGAAACGAAGACATCGACACTTACCCCATGGATATCATTTGATCTACAAAGACCGACATTGTTCTTGAAAAGAAAGCAGTGTTACAACTACAACATGATCAACTGTTTCATCAAGTAGTTTCAGTTCTCAAAAGCAAAGGATAGGAGAAATCATTTCTTATTCAAAAATGTTTCTTACATTTTTATCAAAAGGCCCAACATGGCTTACACAAAACAAAGAAAAGAGAGAGAGCGCGACAACTATCCTTAAAGCTCCCTCTTAAGGATCAGGAGCTGAGCTGGGTCCAACAGTAGGATTCTCCAAGACGGTGGTGTCGTGCTCTATCTCGTTCTTCGTATTGGCTGACGAATCTGAGTCCCCTCCATCGACCTCAGAGTCTTCCTTCATTTTCTTGAGAGGCCTCCTAGAAGAGCTCGGCCCCTCCAAGTCAGCCCTTCTTTGACATACCTCCATTAGTGGAGGAAGGACTGTTGCTTCAGAGTCGGCAAAAACTAAGGGGGACTCTCCCGCCTCTGAGAATTCTTCTCTGTCCAAAGATCTAGACTCCTGAAGACCGAGGTGATACCGGAGCTTCTCAAGATCTCCGTCCTCAAGATCACTAAGAGACCTCGGCTCCAATACATTCTCCTGCACTTTAGGCCAACCCAAGCATGATAGTATATTGTCAGCACTGTATACCAGACAAAAAACCTCCTCCATTCTTCGTCCAGCTCCAAAAAGTCAGTGTCCAGACGAAAATTGCCTAGATAGTGGAAAAATAGTGTGGGTCCCCCTCAGCAGACCCCACACTAACCACGTGTCCAAACAAACTGATGCTGGGCACCACTCCCACCTCAGAGTAAGCATCTATAAACGTCATCAAGGTACATATGGCGTGTAGATGAAATTGACAGGGGGAAACCCTCAAAGCAGTGAACACCTCCCTAATGAAAGGGTGCAGTGGCAGACACAACCTACATTACAGATGCGCCAGATAGAGAGGCACCCGACCCCCACCATGCATGTGCACTGGGGTAATGCTGTCCGGTGCCCCTAGGGTCATTAGGCACGGAATATCATACTCGTCATGTAACCACACTACCTCATCCATTGTCACTCTTGAACGAGACAAATACAAAGCTCTGAGCTTCTTCTCACGGTCATTCTGAGGAAAAGCCATGGAAAAAATCTCTAAGGAGAGATAAGGAATCAACAAGAAGAGGGGTGTTCCTAATGAAAAAGGTCCTTTCAATAGTGCCAGGGATTATTTATAAGCCTCCGAAGAAGCATGCAGAAGGATTCAAGAGGCACAATCTTAGAGCAACCAAGGAAGATCCACTTTGAGAATTAAAAACGGATCGCTCAAAGTACCAACCGCCACTCGTAATGCACGCTAATCAATTGGCAAGTGAAGCACCATTCGCTCTACCCACGACGCCTCATTTTCTCTAAAAAACGGTTCCCAATACCGGCATCATCAGTACACAGGAGATTTGACGATTAGCAAGTCCTACACCACATCTCCAGCCACGATCAACTGGCTAAAAATCCTCAACATCTTGAGCGAACTTATATCTATTTCACTCGGACTCGACTAAAGTCAGCTCCGAATGAAAGGGTCCAACTGTTATGGTAATTTACCATTTAAAGATAAAGATGTCGAAAGATTGTCCTCATAGGCCCCAAAAAAGCTATGGTCCAAACCAACTTAGTAGCCCAAAAGCTTAGTCAAGAGCAAGTCTATTGACCCGCCGAGGAGACGAGTCATCTTTTACCGACACGAAGTGCGGGATTAGTCGACCCCTCATAAGTCGAGACGACTCCCCAAATAGTCGGTTCGACCACCTTCTCAGTAGTTTACTCGACCAGAAGCTCACTCGACTATGGGCGACTCACAAATCGACCCATCTTTACTAAGGGGATAAGATCCAGCTAAGCTACCTTCAGAAATATATCAATCAACACCACAGTTTATTGAACGATCCTATCAAGATCTCAACTCTGACAAACCTCGTGCAAAAATAGCTCACTCTGCCCACAAGTCACTTCCCAGAGATCACTAAGATACTCTCTTGTGCTCGAGTGACTTCCCCTCCCGTCGCAAGCCGCCATCTAGAAAGGGAAGGAGGCCCAAATAGTCGGCATATCCTCCATCCTATCTCATCTATCGAATTTAGGATATTTCCAAGACGTCCTCTCATGTGCTCGAGTGACTTCCCCTCCAGTCACCAGCTGTTAGCTGGAAAGGGAAGGAGGCCCATACAGTCGGCCTATCCTCCGTCCTATCTCATCTATCAAATCTGGGATATTTCCAAGACGTCTTCTCCTGTGCTCGAATGACTTTCCTTCCAGTCGCCAGCCGATATCTGTAAAGCGAAGGATGACTCAGCAGCCTGTCTGCTCACCCCGCAACCACCCTTCTATGTAAGGCTGAGCATGGTTCGGCCCAAACTGAAAAAACCGACCGAACCGACCCGACCCGACCCGAACCGACCCAAAAAATTCGGTTTTAAAAGTAGGGTGGTCCGGATCGGGTTGAAAACTTTTCAACCTGAACCGACCCGAATCGACCGAATACCCCATGGTCTAAATACCCATTCTTCTCAAACCCGATCCATCCTCAAAGACAAAGTCTTAGACTCTCAAACCCTAAACACCTAAACTTCCCTTCTCCCTTTCCCAACTGCCTCCTCAGTTCCTCTCTCTCACTCTCTCTCACTCCTCAGCCCTTAGTTCCACGGTCCACCTCTCTTACTTCCTCTTCCTCTTCCTCACTTCTGCAGTCTTCATGGACGAGGTCAAAACATCTCCTCAGGCTCAGGATCTGTCTCCGGCTTTGGGGGGCACCCGTCGTCGTCGCCGAGGCCGAGGTATAAACTTTATCTTTTGCTCTTCTTCAAGCTTCTGACTACGATTATTCTTTAATTTTGATTTATTTCCTTGGATACATCAGCTAGTAAGTTGAGATATCGGCCTATCAGTTTCCTGTTCATTTATGCACCCATATTCTCTTATGATTTCTGAGTTTGTGCTTTGATAACGATCCTTAATTTGTTTTCTGGTATATATGTTTTCATGGATGATGATTTTGTTTCTTTTTTCCCCTCTTGTTTTTTCAAATTAAGTCGGCAACCCCTAAAACACTACTATTTAATATTCATGGGATCTCTTACCCATCACGATATATTCTATTTGATTTAGCATTTGACAAGTTTACAGTTTAAGTCATTCTGAAAATGAAGTTAGAACCGAACAAACCGACCCGAACCGAACCATGCTCAGCCCTACTCCTATGCATAGTTAAAGCCAAAGGTCAATCTTAGAGGCGATGGACTATAAATGGAGGTGAGGGGGGTACGAATGCCAGGGGGGACTGATAAAAGAAAAGGAAGACTTTTAACTCTTTTAAGACTTCTGAACTCTTTTTCGACTCAAATGCTAGGCAATTCTAAAAGCTATGCCTTCTTTCAAAAACTCAATAAGAGTAATGAATACGAGGACCTCAATGATCTTCGGATCTTCCCTCAAACCCCACTCAATCTCATCAGCTGACTTGACCATCGGAGGTATCACGGAGGAACCGGTCCCCGCCCTCTTACGGGTTTCTTCTTGTTTGTGCAGAAGGATCAGGAATTCCAGTCCAAGGATCGGGCATAAAGTCGGAGGAGGAGTCAGCCCCACCTCTCATCCTCTCCCTTTTCGCCGTCAGTGCGTATATATATATATATATATATAACCGGGCCGGGGCCGAGCTTCACCAAGAGGGCTCGGGCCCCCGGGCCTAGATTCCGGTTGGCCCAAGTTTTCCGAGCCTATCCCGGACCCGGGCCATCGGTCCAAATGAACACCCTTACTTTTAGATATACTTTGATTGAGCAGAAGGGGTCATATATTCTCTGTGAGTAGGGGCCACCCACGTGAAGCTCACTCGTGAAAAGATCACGAGCGCGTGGAAGTTGTGAGTTGTTCAGCGGGCAAAAGATGAGTGTGTGAGTTGATGAGGCAAGTGGGGACCACATGCGTTGATGATTGTTGGACCCTAATGCCACTAGGAAAGAACCCTAGGGGGGGGTGAATAGGGTTTATGCTAATCTAATTTGATTTTATGCTAATTAAAATCAATTAACAAATATATCCTAGCAAATGATATGAGACAAGATATATATGCAAGGATATACAAATAACATAAGGGTAAACAATCTAAACTAGATAGTGGACAATATAAATAACAAGCAATATACAAAGGCGATATAAGATATGAACATAAAAATAAGTGCGCCAATGCAATCACAAATAAACGATATGTTCACGAGGTTCGGTCCCCACGACCTACGTCCCCGTTCCTCACCTCGAGGAGATCTCCACTAGCACACCGGGTTTTCTATGCTTACCCGAAAAATGTTTACACCTCACAATACGATTTTCTAGCTAATCGAAAACTCTACGCACTCGGTTATCAAGTCAACCGACAACTCTCACAAATCCTCACAAAGTACATACACAAGCTACAACCTCAAGGGTTGGTCCTCACGTATCGACTCCCTCAAGTACTTGGAATTATCACCTCTCACTAGGCCACCAACGACACTCCTCTTGGTATCGACTCCGTCCTCACCACACACTCCTCTCGGTATACAAGTGTTTTACAAAGTGATCTACACAATTAAGCACATAACAAATGATTGTTCTCTAAACAAGGTGAGAACTCAATTAGGCTCAACTCAATGTTACTATCTCTCACAACCCCAAATATATTATGAATGCAAATATAATAAGCTCAAGTGAGTGTGTGTAACAATGAGATTTAATAAACAAAATCAAACTAAACTCAATTATGAAAATCTAGCTTATAAATATGATAATCAATAAACAATGTAAATACAAAGCTAGAAATTGAGTTTAGAAAACTTCTCTATAGATAACAAGAGAGAGGGAGAAGAGTGAATGCTCAAACACAAAAGGATGATCTCCACTTGCTCTTATGAAATTATCTTCACAAACGAAACTCTTAAACAAGACTTAAACACCTTTAAACAAACTTAAACAAACTTTAAACCTTTGTTAAACTTTCTTAAAACATTCTCTTGGATTATATGAAATATGAGAGCAATGGGGTATTTATAGGAACCCAAAACAACAGCAAAAACCCAACTAAAAAGACAAAAAAGCCCCCAGAAAACACTGCTGGAAACTAGCCGTTACTGTGCAATGATTCTCTGATAAGTTGACTTATGAGTCGACTCATGAGTCGACTTATGAGTCGACTAATGAGTCGGCTTATATGAGTCGACCCAACAGAAGAAAAATCATAACTGCGCTGCACTTCGTGAGTCGACTTATGAGTCGACTCATAAGTCGACTAATGAGTCGACTAAATATGCACAGACCTAAAATGCACAGAAAAACTCAACTTTAAATCATGTTTAAAAATATCAAATAAATTCAGAAAAATATAAAACTTTGGAAAATGATTTTAGACATGATAATAAACATGCTACAAAAATTGGTTTTTAAAAAGCATCTCCCAAATGAGAAATCTCCTTATTTTACAAAATAGTCTAAAACATGTAAATGAAAAAACACTTGTTTTTGACATTGAACATAAACCATGTTTTGAAACATTACAAAATGATTATATAGACTTAGTAAAAGATGTATATGATTATTGTTAAGTTTAAAAACCAATAAAATAATATTTTCACAAAATTGCATATTCTATGTAATATAAATTCAAACAAAAAATTTTCAAAACACGTTTTCAAAACCAAGACATGAAAAATAAAAAATAATAAAATTCTTGGTTTTAAAAAGATTTGGCACCCAAGTATTCTTGGTGTCGGATTGGTTAGGGACATGACCCCTATCATTCAAGCTCAAAGTCCTAGGGTTATGAACTCATTTGGGCACATGTGGTGCACTAACACGGTCAAAGTAATAATCACTCAAATGACCCTTCCGGTTGTAATAAGTACAATGGAAAGGAAGCATTTGCTTATGTTGACCAAACGATTATGCACGGGACTCATTTGCAAAAATAGGTTTATCTTGGAAATTATTTTGCAAATGAGAAACTCTCCTCAAATCAAAACAAAATTTGGTCAAATGACCAAAACGACCACAAAACTCACATTTGTACAAATCAAAACAAAATTTGGTCAAATGACCAAAACGACCACAAAACTCACATTTGTACACATGGGCATGATAATGATGATCTATATGTGTGTGTACATGTGAATGTGATGAAGAAACTTGATGGAATGCATAAGAATTATTTGTCTTGATGGGTTTTTGTGCATTATAACAAAATTTAGCAATATGGCCTTTTCGGCCGCAAATGGAACACTTGTAAATTTTGTTATACATGTGTGCATAGTGTATAGGTTTCTTAGAAGAGCTTGCATTAGACTTTGCACACAAGTCCATAAGTTTTCTATGATTATCAATGCATGTGTTAAAGGTTGAATCTAAACAAGATATGCGGTTTTTCACATGATTCAACTCATCATTAGATACAACATCATTGCTATTAGAAGTAGTGCATGGATTGTTGTTTTTAAAAGAATCAAATTCATTTCTAATATATTCTACTTCTAGCATGGCATCATTTTTAGCATGAGTTAAGCTAGAAATGGATGAGGTTAATTTTTTATTTTCCGAATTTAACAAGTCATTGTTTTCTTTAAGCATAGTATTTTCTTTTGCAATGACATCAAATTTGGACACTAGCAACTCATGATCGGATTCTAAATTAACATGCTTGCTTTTCAATTCAATAAAATTTTATGCAATTTGTTATAGGCATGTAATAATTTTTCACTAGCACAAGCGAGTTCATCAAAAGATAAATCATATTCGGATTCGGACTCGCTTACCACACTAGGGCTACCGCCTAGTGGCCGTGTGCATGAAAATGAAGCTCCACATGAACTAGAAGCGGAATCCTCCAAAGCTTGTCGTATCACTTCAAAATTCCCTTGATGTGCTTCTATAAGTTTCCATAATGTATAAGCACTATCAAAAGAATCAAGCTTGTTAGACATAGATGAATCGAACGCATTATGTAAAAATTCTAGCTTATAAATATATTATGAATGCAAATACAATAAGCTCAAGTGGGTGTGTGTAACAATAAGATTTAATAAACAAAACTAAACTCAATTATGAAAATCTAGCTTATAAATATGATAATCAATAAACAATGTAAATACAAAGCTAGAAATTGAGTTTAGAAAACTTCTCTATAGATAACAAGAGAGAGGGAGAAGAGTGAATGCTCAAACACCAAAGGATGATCTCCACTTGCTCTTGTGAAATTATCTTCACAAACGAAACTCTTAAACAAAGCTTAAACACCTTTAAACAAACTTAAACAAACTTTAAACCTTTGTTAAACTTTTTTAAAACTTTGTTAAACTTTTTTAAAACATTCTCTTGGATTATATAAAAGATGAGAGCAATGGGGTATTTATAAGAACCCAAAACATTAGCAAAAACCCAACTAAAAAGACAAAAAAGCCCCCAGAAAACACTGCTAGAAACTAGCCGTTACTGTGCAACGGTTCTCTGATAAGTCGACTTGTGAGTCGACTAATGAGTCGGCTTATATGAGTCGACCCAGCAGAAGAAAAATCATAACTGCGCTGCACTTCGTGAGTCGACTTATGAGTCGACTCATAAGTCGACTAAACATGCACAGACCTGAAGTGCACAGGAAAACTCAACTTTAAACCATGTTTAAAAATATCAAATAAATTTAGAAAAATATAAAACTTTGGGAAATGATTGTAGACATGATAATAAACATACTACAAAAACTGGTTTTCAAAAAGCATATCCCAAATGAGTAATCTCCACATTTTACAAAATAGTCCAAAACAAGTAAATGCAAAAACACTTGTTTTTGACATTGAACATAAACCATGTTTTGAAACATTACAAAATAATTATATAGACTTAGCAAAAGATGTATATGATTATTGTTAAGTCCAAAAACTAATAAAATAATATTTTCACAAAATTGCATATTCTATGCAATATAAATTCAAACATAATAGAGTATTAAACATATGAGGATGTATATGAATATACATTTGTTTCATATCTATGAAATTAAACCAAAACACAATAATAAATATGAAATATGTAATTTCATATTTATATAAACTTGGAAACCAAAACATGCATGTATATATATATATATATAACTAAAACATGTATGCGTGTGTATGATTGAGCTTAAAGTACTAACACACATAATATAAACCTAAACTAATGTTACCCAGGATTGATCTTGATCTTCAATAAACTTGACTTGGTACACATTGCGGATGAAGCTAGAACTTGGATCTTCAACTTGAATTGCATAGGCTTCAACCACTATTCCACCAACCTCCATTGGATATGATCGTTGAAACGCAATTCCATCCATCCTCCAACATGTTGTTTGTCTACAATTTGATACAAAAATACAAACACTAGACAAACAATATTAGAAGTAAATTATTTGTAAATCATCATCAAAACAAGAAGGCCAACAATGATGACGCGTGAAAGGCTAGTAGCAAAGAGAAAACGCGTGAAGTGAGCGGTTTGTCCAGCGGACAAAGAGAAGGCCCACCCGAATACGCGGATTGAAGCTAGAAATATAGCTTTCTTTGTGCCCTAGGTTGGAGTGCGAAGTGAGGGGAGAGTTTTCGGCTGCGGCAATTGGCAGAGAGCAGAGTACGAAACAAAAAGGCAGAGTTTGTGGTGGCGTGCAGTTTGTTCTCCTAGGGTTTTGTGCAGCCGTCTTTTAGGGTTTTAGTATCCCTTTGAGAGAGTATTTGTGTGAGCGATTTGAGAGATTGTATGAGGGTTTAGATTGAGTGATTGTAAACCCTAGTTGTTATCTCTCCCTCTAATAGTAGATCTTTCCCCTCCTTGCCCCGTGGACGTAGGCAGTTTGCCGAACCTCGTAAATTTGGTTTGTTTATGTTTGTGGCCATTGTAATAGTTTTTTAGGATCACTCGACAAGTTAGTCCTAGAACTGATGAGAGGAAAAGCCGATATCACACTTTGTTGAGATATTCGCTTCAGATTCTTGTTTTCTTGGTGAGACGGGAATTCTTATGGCGATCTGTCTCTCTTATTGTGCACCAGAAACTCTGCTGATATTTCCGCTGCGCACAACATTCTCTTGTATTGAATGATGTATCATTGATGTGGCACGCATTTAGACTATTATAGTAATCAATAAATTATGATTATACCTATGACTTATATGTGTGTCGCGTTAGCTCTCACTAAGCAACATTATAGGGGCAACACCACCCATCCAAATCTGCCCAAGCTTAATTATTATTAATATCTATCTTTTAATAAATAAAACGATACCTAGCGCACCCTAAACAAAACAAATGCCCATGTGGTTAACACGTGTCCTTGTGGTTGATGCACGGAAAAGTGACAATGCAACTAATGCCTTGTATTCTAATATTTTGGAGTGAGCAATGATGAAGAAATGATATCATAGTCTTTTAAGCAAGGAGAAAGGAAACTACACAGGCTGGAGACTGATGTTGTGCTGTATTAAATATTCATGGGCTTTGACTTACAGTTGTTCTTATTAAGACATAACTAAGACTCTGATGCTTCAGTTTGCAATTTGATAGATTATTACTTTTTATTGCTTAAACTCTTTTTTTTTATTTTTATTGTAGACTGGATCCAGCGGTGACGGATCAAACCGTGTCATTTTGAGAATTATATAATACAAAGTTAGGAGCTAGTACGCTCCGTTGCTGGATTGTGGGAAAGAACTGTGGCAGAAAACCCCACAAAGTGCCCAAAGGAAGTAGGCTTTGCTCCCTACTTACTTGCTATATAAACTATTAAATTTACCTCTACTTGGTTTCTAAACTATGTTTAGGCTCAACTTGCTTCTTAATTAAATTATTAAATGTATTCATATTTATCTCTTGAACTATTTTCAGTACTCTTTTACCTTCTAAATTATCATTTTCCTCCCATAAATCCATTTAAAACGCCAACAAACAAAGTAGTAAACGAGGAATAATGAATATGTATTGAATTTGATACTTTAGAAATGAATTTAATAGTTCAGGGAGCAAAGTGGGACTAAAAATAGTTCAGGAGATAAACATGAAACATATCTTATAATTTAAAGGACATACAGGGACTAAAATTAGTGTGATGGATAAGAACCAAAGTGGGGCAAGTAAGATCTAAAACCAAAGAAGTATAATATTAGAACATGTCAATTTTAAGTTTTTACAATTGGTATATAATATCATGAGAAACAGTACATACCGTGCAAACAATAGTAGTGCAATCACCATACCATATTGATATAATTTTTTTGGTTTAGCGAGGGAACTTCCCCATGATCCTTCAGTTTATGGGTTCTAAAACCCGGACGTAGCTTGAAATTACCCTAGGGGGGAGTGAATAGGATATGTGCTAATCTAATCCGATATTAATGCCAAAATAAAACTTATTAATAACTATCCTAGCAATTATGATATACAACAAATTGTTAGTAACTTTGTTCTGATGATGATTTACAAACAATCCCTAACATCGTTTGTCTAGTGTTTGTATTTGTTTATTAGGTATTCTAGACAAACATCGATGTTGGAGGTTGGTTGGATTGTGCTTACACTATCATATCCATTGGAGGATGGAAGGAATATCGGAATGAAACCGTCGCAATTCAAGTCAAAGATTCAAGTTCAAGCTTCATCCATGTTTATCAAGACGAGCTTAATTGAAGATCAAGATTTCTTGGGTATAGTTTTTATAGTTTAGGGTTTATACTTGTGTGTTAATACTTAAAGCTCAATCTTATATACACATACACGTTTTGGTTATATAATTTTCAAGTTTGAATATGAAACAAATATACTTATTTATATACATACATACATGTTTTATATTTATTATTTTTGATTTTGGTAAACAATGTGTTTAGCCACATAAACATGAAAACTCAATACACGTATATAAATATATTATCATGTTTATATGTGCTTAAGATGATTTCATTAATCAACAAGTTTAAAATGAATGAAATCATATTTATTTGCAAAATATGTGTTTATGGATTAAAGACTAAATTACACCATTTTATATCTTTTCCTAAGTCCTTTAATCCATTCAAAATGAATATACAGGTTTGTTTGTCAAAAAAATGTGTTGTTAAGTTTTCATGTTTTTGGACTATTTTGCAAAATGAAGAGTTTTTATAATTGGAAGATACAATTTAAAAAATTCTTTTTGTAACATGTTCATTTTCATGTTTATAATCATTTCTCAAAGTTTTATATTTTTTTGAATTTATTTGCTATTTTTTAAGGCACTTCAAAAATCAGATTTCATAAATGAACAGTGCTTGTGCATGTTTATAAGTCGACTTATGATTAAGACAAGTCGACTTATGAACTATTCTGAAAAATACAGTTTTTATCTACTGAGTCGACTTATCACGAAAGCAAGTCAACTTATATGTTATAAGTCAACTTGCATTTTTGCAAGTCGTCTTATATAAGTTCTTCAGTCTGTAACGGCTAGTTATAAGTCGACTTATGTACTGTAGCAAGTCAACTTATAACACTGTAACGACTAGTTTTTAAGAATGCACAGTTTTTGGGTTTTTTTTAATCTTTTTGCTTGGTTTTCTTAGTTTTTGGGGTTTGTCTTGTGATCCTATAAATACCACATGCCTCATAACTTTTGAGTTAACTTAGAAAATTTTAAATCAAGTTTTGGGCAAGTTTGTTTAAGAGTTTTCAAGTGTTTAAAGTTTGGTTTTGTGAAGAAGTTTTCACAAGAGGAAGAAGAGATCGTCATTTTGTGTTTGGGCTTTCATCTCATGTCTCTCACTCTTGTTTTTCATTGGAGAAATTTTCTAAACTCAATCTCTAGCTATTTATACGTTTGATTATCATTTCTATAAGCTAGACTTTAATTGGGTTTATATTTTATTTTCACTCATTGTTTACACACACCCACTTGAGCTTAAGTATTTTCATATATAGTATAATTAGGGTTGTGAGTTTGTAACATTGAGTGTGGGCTTACATTGAGTTATCATATATTATAAAGAACAAACATTTTTCTTGTGCTTATTTGTGAGATCACCTTATATTACACTTGTACACCAAGAGGAGTGTGTGGTGAGAGACGTGGTCGATCCCAAGAGGAGTGGCGTCGGTAGTAAAGCCTAGGGAGATGTTGTAAATCCGAACACTTGAGGAAGGTGATACGAGCTAGGCCAACACTTAAAGTGTGTAGAGTGTGAGATTGTAAAAGTTTTTGGTGAGCTAGAAAACCAAGATTGTGAGGTGTAAACGTTTTGGGTGAACGTTAAAAACCCATTGTGATAGTGGAATTCTCCCCGAGAGTGGAGAGCGGAGATGTAGGTCGGAAGGACCAAAATCCATTATCATATTGTGTGTTTGAGTTTGCTTTGGCGTTACATTTGTTCTAATTATTTATTTCATTCTATTTCGTCATTGCTTATGTTTATTTCGCCCTTAGTTTAATATCCTTGCATATAATCTTCTTGAATATCATTCTTGATAGGATAATTAGTTAATATGTTTTTAATTGGTATTAATATCGGATTAGATTAGCATATTACCATATTCACTCCCCTCTAGGATAATTTTCACAAATTATATGCAATGATATGTAATTAAAACAAGGACGATATAAACATAAGATAATTGCGATATAGAAAGCAATAAGCAATGAGCACAAATAATACGTCAAGGTAAACCCAAACACACAATATGATTATGAAGTTTGGTCACAATCGACCTACGTCTCCACTCCTCACTCACGAGGAGAATCTCCACTAACACAACCGGTTTTCAACGTTCACAAAAAATGTTTACAACTCACACAATCTCGGTTTTCTAGCTCGTCGAAAACTCTCACAATCACTCTTAATATAATCACACACTACAACCTCAAGTGTTGGTCTCTCACGTGTCGACTCCCTCAAGTGCTCGGATTTACAACCTTTCTCTAGGCTTTACAACCGACGCTACTCCGTTTGGTATCAATCATGTCTCTCACCACACACTCTTCTTGGGCACTGTTTGGCAACCAAAAAAAGTGTCTTATCTAAGAGCTTGTGTCTTATTGACTTGGTCAATAAGTGTAAAACCCCAAAAATTTCTACAATAAATATATGTGAATTATTAATAATAAATATTTTCCTTGTGATGAATAATCATATATATATATATACACATATATATGTCATATGAATGTAATTATCTGTGTTTGAGAACCCAACAAGTGATTTTAAGTGAGAGAAATCAAGTGTTATGGCCAGCGTGTGAAATGCCCAGCAGCAGGCATTTTTGTGCTGCGCGGTCGACCGACGCGGTCGACCGCACAGTTGTTTTCTTTACGGTTTTGTTTCGGGTCTTTTGGGTTTCGGGTCGGGTTAGGGCGTTAGTATTTATACCAACTCAACCCAGGAGAGCCTCTCTTCACCTCAGGCTCAAAATCCTAGCCCCCATCTCTCAAATCTCAAACCCTAGCTGGATTTGGTGCTTAGGAGGAGATCTGGAGGATTTTTTAGCGGGATTTTGGATTGGCAGCGTAGAGAATCAACCTCCTGCAGATCTAGGGCTTTCGTCAACACCCAAGGCGAGTAATTTCTCGCCCAATCCCCACCCCTTTCATTTTCATGTCAAGAACTGAGTTTTTATTGGTTTTTAAGGAGCCAAATTCGTATTTTAGAATAGCTAATAGAGTATTGTGGCATAGAATATGGATTTTGGATTTTATCTGTTTTAAAAACTCACCAACGTTTTCTGTTAACAGATCTAGATCTGAAAATACCTAGGAAAGGAGTAAAAACCCTGTTTTTATTGTTAACGATGAGTAAATCATGTTTATACATTTATGGAATCTTGGTGGCAAAGTTCTAAAGGTTTATTTTCGCGATTTTACTGATTTATGACACCTCTATAAGTTAGGTTTTGTTTAACAAAGAATTTTGTTTCAGGTTTCGAGCTGACAGAAACTCAGATTTGGGTTTCTGTCCGTTTGGCGGTCGACCGGAGCGGTCGACCGCTGAGCTCGTTTTAGGGCTTCGGTCGACTGCCAAGTTTGTTCGGTCGACCGCGACGCTTGTTCGGTCAACCGTGACATTTATCCGGTCGACCGCGACGTCTGGTCGGTCGACCGAGATGCCTAGCGATCGACCGCCAGGCTCGTGTCAGAGTTTGGTCGACCGGATCGGTCGATCGCCGAACTCTCTGTTGTATTTTTTCTGTTTTGTGTATTGGAGTATTTTTACTCATGTTCGAGGGTTTGCCTGGATCACCTGACCTTGGTTATTAGTCCCACTATGTGTCCATGCATGATAGATGACCTGAGGGTATAAATTTGGGACTTATATACTGATTTGGTTGTGAGATTGATAAGTAGATTTCACTACATGTATCGTAGCGATCCTTTTTACCATTTCACAGTCCTCGTGTTGGACTATAATCCATAGAAGTCCTCGTGTTGGACTATAATCTATAGAAGTCCTTGTGTTGGACTATAATCCCTCTCAGTCCTCGTGTTGGACAATTGTCACTTTTTTCCATGAGTTTGGAAACTATAATAGTTAGTTCTTATATCAGACATAGTTCTTAACCCTGCATGTGCCTATTAGACAGCAGTTCACGTCATGATAACTATGTAGACTTTGGTATAACACTTATGTAGATTTTGACATGATATTCACGTAAGTAGTAACATGGTGTTCATGTTCGTTATGTCACAGCACTGTAATTTTACTCTGGTGTTTGTTGTATTTCTTCTATCATTGTTACTATACTAGAACCTTGGGTTTGGTGTTTAGGGATTTACAATTTGAGATACAAGGTATATACATGAGGGTTTCCTTGTTTGGATTATTTCGCTCGACGTACCTATTCTCGTGATGTAAAATTTCTAAATACTAAAACCCTCTTTTGTAAGACCAATGATTTTAGATCTATTATATATTATCTGTACTTTCATATACAACGAGCCCTTTTCCCTTGGGGTTGGTTGTGATGTTACTCGCTAGCGCTTTGACGCTCGTTGTCCCTCCCCCTTTCAGGTCACGAGCCAGGAGCACGGAGAGTCGCAGGTTGATAGCGGACCACTTTAGTGTTCAGCTTTACTTTCTAGCTATGTATTATTTTCTTTGGGCTCCACTGTAGTGTGGTTAGACATTTGAGGGTATTATTCTAGAATTTGTAAAGGCGGAGTGCCTTATTTATTCTTGTCAGATATTTGTATTTGAGACTTGTGATTACTCCAGTTTATTTATTCAGACATTGACTATGTATTTCCATTTCCTTGTATTGTCTTTTACCTGTTTTGTACCTACACCAGTTGTTGACTCTACTAGATAGATGTTAATTGTGATGGTGAAACATGTTATTGCACGGTGTGGTGCATGGCAGGTTTGACATTCTTGGTTTCACCTTGGACTGCAACCTTGTGTGAACCCAGGGGCGTCACAGTTGGTATCAGAGCTCTAGTTCTAGTATCCTTAGGATCATCCTGTGTCGAGTCGTGGAGCTAGGATAGAGTTTCTTAGGATTCATGTTTAGAGTCCGAAAGGATTTCCTAGTATGAGTGAGGACGATATATGCGTATATCTCAAAATTTTGAAATTTTTTTTTTCTGACAACTATTTTTGAATAAGTTTAAAGTAATTGTGCAAATATTATATGTCGTGAAAAATTGTATTGTGATACGCTATTTATAAAGGCCTATTTGACTCATGAATTTTATTTTTTCCCTAACACCCAAGGAGAGAGATGGCAGGACGAGGTAGACCCCATACCAGGAGAGCTAGCCAGGCAGAGTCCCATCAGCCAGCTCAGTCCGAGCCCCAGCAGGCTCCATCCGAGCCATAGCAGGCTCCTCAGTATCTGGTCGGCCGTTCCTATTAGAGAGAGACCCCCAGAGGCCACGCCTGCAGGTATTCCTTTAGCAGTCCCAGACAGTGCCACAGAGCAGGAGACTTGGCTCCGTATGGTAGAGAGGTACCAGAAGATGAGGGCACCGGAGTTTCAGGGGTCACCAGACCCTCTTGTAGCCCATAAGTGGAAGGAGGATGTGAGCAACATTCTCGATATACTCGGTGTAGATTCAGTCCAGAAGTAGAGACTGGCATCCTACAGCCTGAAGGGAGATGTCGGGAGGTGGTACCGACTCCAGTTCACTCCAGAGCAGAGGCTGACCCTCACGTGGGAGGACTTCATATATTTCTTCGATGGACAATACATTTCTTCTGCAGCATGGACTGGGAAGGAGCTTGAGTTGTCCCGATTGACTCAGGGGGACATATCAGTGGCTGATTTTGAGAGCCGGTTCATGGAGCTGTTACATTTCACAGGCATGTGGCAGATAGGAGAGCGTCAGGCTCAGATGTTCTTTGCTGGGCTTCGCCCTAATCTCCAACGGTACCTCGTGTCGAGGAGATTTTATTCAGTTAGGGAGGTAGCTAAGGCTGCCACCTCTCAGGAGATTGAGACTACTATGTTCCAGAAGGACAAGGAGGGGAAGGCCAAGACAAGACAGAGTAGGGATAAGATCAAGAACAAGAGACCTTTTTCTGGACAGCAGCAGCAGCATCAGGGCCCTTATAAAAGGGGACCCCAGCAGCAAGAACAAGAGACCTTTTTCTGGACAGCAGCAGCAGCATCAGGGCCCTTATAAAAGGGGACCCCAGCAGGATCAGAGAGCGCATCAGTAGCGCAAGTTCGCAGCAGCATCAGGGCCCTTATAAAAGGGGACCCCAGCAGGATCAGAGAGCGCATCAGTAGCGCAAGTTTCAGGGATCTTGTTTTAACTATCACAAGGTCGGGCACAAGGCATCGGAGTGTCGTAGTGCACTAGCAGGAGCCCAGCAGGGCAAGGGTCCGAACCAGCAGCAGCAGCGCCAGCAGGGTAGAGGCCAGGGCCAGCAGAACAGACTCGAGGCACCGCCAGCAGCTCAGAGGACTGAGGGTCTGGTTTGAGCAGTTCAGGAGGTTCCTCAGGGGCAGATTGTCCCATATTCTCCATCTCCAGTAGCAGAGCAGCCTTCAGTCACGGGCAGGGTTTATGCGGTTGTTCCCCGCGATCATGGAGCTAGCGGAGCCGTAGTGGAGGGTATGTTCTTTGTGAACTCCTTTCCTACCCGTATTCTTTTCGATTCGGGAGCTTCGCATTCCTTCATATCGCATGTATTTATGGCTAGACTCCAGCTTGTAGCTCAGCCACTAGACACCCCTTTATCTGTTTTCACCCCTTTAGGTGAGGTATCGCTTCTGGAGAGCATTTGTAGGAGGTGTATCGTCAGTTTAGACGAGTCGGAGTTCATAGTTGATTTGATAGTGTTGCATATGTTCAAGTTCGATGTCATCCTTGGTATGGATTAGTTATCTTCCTACCATGTTAGTATTGACTGCTTTGCGAATACGGTCAAGTTGCGAGCGTTCGATGGGTCCGAGATGATTGTAGCTACCTCTCAGGGCAACCGATTTGCGGAGTCATTTTTGGCGTACATCGAGGAGATGATGCGACGGGATCAGGGAGCCGAGTTATTGGAGACTAGAGTTATCTCAGATTATCAGGATGTCTTTTAGGACATACCTGGGTTACCTCCTGTGAGAGAGGTCGAGTTCTGTATTGAGTTGCAGCCAGGCACAGCCCCGATATCCCGCACACCCTATCGCATGGCACCAGCTGAGATGAGGGAGCTGCAGACCAAGTTGGACGAGTTGTTAGCTTAGGGTTTCATTCACCGGAGTCATTCTCCGTAGGGTGCGCCAGTACTCTTCGTGAAGAAGAAGGATGGTAGTATGAGGTTATGCATAGATTATAGAGAGTTGAACAAGGTCACTATCCGGAATAGGTACCCACTACCTAGGATTGATGACTTGTTTGACCAGTTGCAGGGAGCGCAGTATTTCTCGAAGATTGATCTTCATTCTGGCTATCATCAGTTGCGGGTTCGGGAGATGGATATTCCCAAGACCACCTTTCTTACTCGATATGGATCCTTCGAGTTCCTGGTCATGCCATTTGGGTTGACCAATGCACCTATGGTATTCATGGATTTGATGAACTGGGTTTTCCGTCCCTTCTTAGATCAGTTTGTGATCGTGTTCATCGACGATATTCTCATTTACTCGAGATCGGAGGCAGATCATGAGGAGCATCTACGGATAGCGTTGAGGACCCTTCAGGAGCACCAGTTATATGCCAAGTTCAGCAATTGTGAGTTTTGGCTTTCAGAAGTCAGATTTCTTGGCCATATTATCAGTTGAAAGGGTATAGCGGTGGATCCGGCTAAGGTCACGACAGTTCTTGATTGGGAGCCACCGAAGACGGTGTCTGAGATTCGCAGCTTTTTGGGTTTAGCTGGATATTACAGGAAGTTCATTCAGGACTTCTCGAAGATTACGATTCGCAGCTTTTTGGGTTTAGCTGGATATTACAGGAAGTTCATTCAGGACTTCTCGAAGATTACGACGCCGATTACACGCCTTACGAAGAAGGGTGTACACGAAGAAGGGTGTACAGTTCATATGGAGCATGGAGTGCCAGGAGGCCTTTGATATTTTGAAGGCTAAGATGACTACAGCGCCAGTTCTGACCATTTCGAGCAGCGACAGGACATTCGTTGTGTATACAGATGCGTCATTGTCATGCTTAGGAGGCGTACTGATGCAGACTCAGAGGGTAGTAGCCTACATCTCACGGCAGTTGAGGGTGCATGAGCAGAACTACCCCACTCATGACTTGGAGTTAGCAGCAGTGGTGTTTGCACTGAAGTCATGGAGGCACTACTTGTATGGAGTGCAGTTTGAGCTATTCACAGACCATCAGAGTCTGAAGTACCTCTTTTCTCAGAAGGAACTCAATCAGAGGCAGAGGAGGTGGATTGAGTTTATCAAGGACTACGAGGTCACGATTCAGTATCATCCAGGGAAGGCGAACGTCGTAGCAGATGCTTTGAGTAGGAAGCATCGGCATCGGGTTTCGGCTTTGAGGTGTTCTTTGTACAGAGACCTTATCACTCTTAGCCAGTTTGATATTAGACCCGAGATTGGAGGAACCAGTGCATTCTTGGGAGCTATGTCAGTGCAGCCATCTTGGAGTGACAGGGTTGTCAGAGCTCAGTTGGAGGACTCTTGGATTCAAACCCGTAAGGGGGAGATTTCCAAAGAGCCTAAGGCGGACTGGACCATTGGAACAGATGGAGGATTATGGATGAATGGTAGATTGGTTATGACAGCCAGTGCAGAGTTGAAGAGGGAGTTATTTGATGAGGCGCACCGTACTCGGTACACAGTACATCCAGGGAGTGGTATGAGGAGAGAGATTGCAGACTATGTGGCTAGATGTTTTACCTGTCAGCAGGTGAAGGCAGAGCATCAGAGACCGGTAGGGACACTGCAACCTTTACCCATTCCAGAGTGGAAGTGGGCAGATATTTCCATGGATTTTATTATGAGGTTGCCGAAGTCGAAGAAGGGAAATGATTCAGTTTGGGTGATAGTGGACCGGTTGACGAAGTCAGCACATTTTATTCCAGTGAGGACCACTTATACAGCCGAGGCTTATGCGAGAATCTTCATTCGGGAGATAGTTCGACTTCACGGAGTACCAGACATGATCGTGTCAGATCGAGGATCGGTTTTCACTTCACATTTTTGGAGGAGTTTTCAGGACTCATTTGACAGCACGCTATCTTATAGTAGTGTATTTCACCCCCAGACGGATGGCCAGACGGAGAGGGTGAATCAGGTGTTGGAGGACATGTTACGGGCATGTGTCATTGACTTCCAAGGTAGTTGGGAGGATCATATTCCACTGGTAGAGTTCGCTTATAACAATAGTTATCAAGCGACGATCGGTATGACCCCGTATGAAGCATTGTACGGGAGACCTTGTAGGTCACCGATATGTTGGGCCGAGCCGGAGGATAGCTTGATGCTTGGGCCCGAGCTAGTGAGGCAGACCACTGAGAAGGTAGCTTTGATCAGGGAGCGGATTTTAGCCGCTCAGAGTCGGCAGAAGAGTTATGCAGATAAGAGGCGAAGACCCTTGGAGTTTCAGGTGGGAGACTCAGTCATGCTGAAGGTATCGCCTATGAAAGGCGTACAGTGATTCGGTAGGCGAGGGAAGCTTGCACCGAGATATATTGGGCCTTTTCAGATTTTAGAGTGCATTGGAGCTGTGTCATACAGACTAGATCTTCCAGCATCGATGTCTAGTATACACAACGTGTTCCATATTTCTATGCTTAAGAAGCACTTGCATGATGAGGAGCAGCAGCGAGTATTGGATACACCGGAGATCGAGCTTCAGGATGATTTGACTACTATTGAGATTCCGGTTCGTATTCTTGCCAAAGAGGACAAGAGGCTTAGAAACAAGGTAATTCCCTTGGTGAAAGTTCAGTGGAACCGAGGAGGCATTGAGGAGATTTCTTGGGAGCGCGAAGAGGACATGTGTCGTGACTACCCACACTTGGTTGAGCAGGTAAATAAATTCTCATCATGATTACATATCTTAACTTATGTGCATATCTTTGGTTATGTTTGCATTTAACGCTATAATGAGAATACTTTCGCTTAATTTTTAATCTTTTGGAACACATGGTATATGTATGGGGGGTTCCTTGTTTGGATTTTTTCGCCCGATGTACTAGTTCCACTAGATTAGGATTTGAGGGAGAATATTATCATTTTAGATCGTTAAGTGTAAATATCTCTATAAGGTTATCTAAGAGTTCATATTTCAAGTTCGCATGATTTCCGAATTTCGAGGACGAAATTCTTTTAAGGGGGGAAGAATGTAAAACCCCGAAAATTTCTACAATAAATATATGTGAATTATTAATAATAAATATTTTCCTTGTGATGAATAATCATATATATATATATACACATATATATGTCATATGAATGTAATTATCTGTGTTTGAGAACCCAACAAGTAATTTTAAGTGAGAGAAATTGAGTGTTATGGCCAGCGTGTGAAATGCCAAGCAGCAGGCATTTTTGTGCTGCGCGGTCGACCGACGCGGTCGACCGCACAGTGGTCAGAGAGCTTCCAGGTTTTGTTTTCTTTACGGTTTTGTTTCGGGTCTGTTGGGTTTCGGGTCGGGTTAGGGAGTTAGTATTTATACCAACTCAACCCAGGAGAGCCTCTCTTCACCTCAGGCTCAAAATCCTAGCCCCCATCTCTCAAATCTCAAACCCTAGCTGGATTTGGTGCTTAGGAGGAGATCTGGAGGATTTTTCAGCGGGATTTTGGATTGGCAGCCGTAGAAAATCAACCTCCTGCGGATCTAGGGCTTTCGTCAACACCCAAGGCGAGTAACTTCTCGCCCAACCCCCACCCCCTTTTGTTTTCATGTCAAGAATTGAGTTTTATTGGGTTTCATCGAGCCAAATTCGTATTTTGGATAGCTAATAGATCATTATGGCATAAAGTATGAATTTGGGGTATTATTTATTTTTAAAACTCACCAATGATTTTCTGTTTAAAGATCTAGATCTGAAAATATCTAAAAAGGAGTAAAAACCTTGTTTTTATTGCTAACGATGGGTAAATCATGTTTATATGTATATGGGATCTTTGTGACAAGTTTTAAAGGTTTAAATTCGCGATTTACTGCTTCATGACACTTCCATAAGTTGGGTTTTTGTTTAAAAAAAAGAGATGCCTAGCGGTCGACTGCCAGGCTCGTGTCAGAGTTCGGTCGACCGGATCGGTCGACCGCCGAACTCTCTGCTGTATTTTTCCTGTTTTGTGTATTTGAGTATTTTTACTCATGTTCGAGGGTTTGCCTGGATCACCTGACCTTGGTTATTAGTCCCACTATGTGTCCATGCATGATAGATGACCTGGGGTACAAATTTTTGGACATATATACTGATTTGGTTGTGAGATTGATAAGTAGATTTCACTACATGTATCGTAGCGATCCTTTTACTATTTTCTACAGTCCTCGTGTTGGACTATAATCCATAGAAGTCATCGTGTTGGACTATAATCCCCCCTCAGTCCTCGTGTTGGACAATTGTCACTTTTTTCCATGAGTTTGGAAACTATAATAGTTAGTTCTTATATCGGACATAGTTCTTAACCCTGCATGTGCCTATTAGACAGCAGTTCACGTCATGATAACTATGTAGACTTTGGTATAACACTTATGTAGATTTTGACATGATATTCACGTAAGTAGTAACATGATGTTCATGTTGGTTATGTCACAGCACTGTAATTTTACTCTGGTGTTTGTTGTAGTTCTTCTATCATTGTTACTGTACTAGAACCTTGGGTTTGGTGTTTAGGGATTTACAATTTGAGATACAAGGTATATACATGAGGGTTTCCTTGTTTGGATTATTTCGCTCGACGTACCTATTCTCGTGATGTAAAATTTCTAAATACTAAAACCCTCTTTTTTAAGACCAATGATTTTAGATCTATTATATATTATTTGTACTTTCATATACAACGAGCCCTTTTCCCTTGGGGTTGGTTGTGATGTTACTCGCTAGCGCTTTGATGCTCGTTGTCCCTCCTCCTTTCAGGTCACGAGCTAGGAGCACGGAGAGTCGCAGGTTGATAGCGGACCACTTTAGTGTTCAGGTTTACTTTCTAGCTTTGTATTATTTTCTTTGGGCTCCACTGTAGTGTGGTTAGACATTTGAGGGTATTATTCTAGAATTTGTAAAGGCGGAGTGCCTTATTTATTCTTGTCAGATATTTGTATTTGAGACTTGTGACTACTCCAGTTTATTTATTCAGACATTGACTATGTATTTCCATTTGTTGGATGATGAGATATTTATTTGATCACTATCATTTCATCAGCCCTTCGTGTATCATCTTTTACTTGCTTTTGTACCTACACCTATTATTGATTCTACTAGATAGATGTTAATTGTGATGGTGAAACATGTTATTGCACGGTGTGGTGCATGGCAGGTTTGACATTCTTGGTTTCACCTTGGACTGCAGCCTTGTGTGAACCTAGGGGCGTCACAATAAGCTAGTAGAGCTGTTTGGTAACCAAAAGTAGGAGGAGATTATTTTAGAGATTGTGTCTTTTACAAGTAGCTTTTGGAAAGCTACCTCAAGTAGTGTTTGTCTTTGGGAAGGAGCTGCCAATTTTTTTCTTCCATTTTTGCCCCTAATAATTCTAATTTTATATCAATAATATTACATGTCTTTTTAGTCATTTAACAAATTTAAGCTAGTTGTACAGCTACTTTTGCCAAACAGCTCTAGTCAATCAGCTAGGTACACAGCTAACAGTTTTTAGCTATAATTTCACAGCTTTCAGCTAGCTTAACAGCTTTTAGCTATAATCTCGCAGCTTTCAGCTAGTTTTGCCAAACAGAGTCTTGGTGTACTTGTGTATTACAAAGTGATCTCATAATAAAACACAAGAAAAATATTTATTCTCTAAACAAAATGAGAACTCAATTAAGATCACTCTCAATGTTACAACTCCCACAATTCAAATATACAATATGTGAAAATACTAAAAGCTCAAGTGAGTTGTGTATGTAAACAATGAGTATAATGAAATCTAACTCAAATTAATCTAACAAATGTAAATATAAAAATTTAAGAATAAATAAGCTAGATAATTGAGTTTAAAAAACTTCTCTAAAATCACAAAGAGAAGTAGAAAAGAGGATGAGGATAAATTTCTCAAACCGAAAATGTAAGGCTCCTCTCTGTGAAAACTTCTTCACACAAAAACAAACTTGAAATAAACTCTTAAATACCCTTAAAACCTTTATAAACTTGTTTAAAACTTTTCTTAGTTAAACTCAGAAGTTAGAGGGTATGGGGTATATATAGAGACCCTAAGAAATCAACTAAAACCAACAAAAAATACAAAACAACAAAGATATGGAAAATATTCGTTATTATACAACGATCATATTATAAATCGACTTATGACAGGTATAAGTCAACTTGTGTCTTCATGAGTTGACTTGTATGAGTTATAAGTCGACTCAACAGACGGAAATATCTAACTGCACAACATGTCATATGTCGACTTATGAGTCGACTTAAAAGTGTACAGGACCTGATATGCGAAGTAAACATAAACTTTAAATCTCGTTTAAAAATAACAAATAAATTCCAAAAAAAATAAAAATTTGAGAAATGTTTATAAACATAATAATGAATATGTTACAAAAAGAATTTTTTAAATTGCACTTTCCATTTGTGAAATCTCATCATTTTGCAAAATCGGTCAAAATATAAAATCTCAAAAACACATGATTTTGACAAAATGACTTCAAACAAGTTTGAAACTTCTTTTAAATTGATTAATGGACTTTTTAAAAGATGTTTGATAGTTATAAACAAGTCTTTAATCTATAAACAAGTTGCTTTCCTAAAAACGATAAAACGTGATAAATATGAAACATATGAGTATGTATGTGAAAATATCTATTGTTTCTTTCCTAAAAACGATAAAACGTGATAAATATGAAACATATGAGTATGTATGTGAAAATATCTATTGTTTCATATTTGTATAGCTAAACCATGAAACATATGAGTATGTATGTGAAAATATCTATTGTTTCATATTTGTATAGCTAAACCAAAAACAACTGATCCACATAAATAGATGTATATAAATGTATCTATTCTTTAATACTTGTATGGTAAAAACATGTGGTTGTGGATGAATCGAAAAATGGATAACCAAGAAATTGTGTGTGTGTATGGTTTGAGCTATATACATTAACACACAAAGTATAAACCTATACTACAATCACTATAAATAATATACCCAAGCTTGATTGATCTTTAATGAGCTTGTCTTGGTTTACGGATGAAGCTTGTTCTTGAATCTTTGACTTGAATTGTGCATAGCTTCACTCCGATATTCCTTCCATCCTCCAATGGATATGATCGTGAATGTGCAATTCCATCCAACCTCCAACTAGAGGTTATTTGTGTAGTTTTACCTAACAAACAAATATGAACACTCGACAACACAAAGTTAAGAATTGTTTGTTAATCATCAAAACTAAATTAGATATATAGGCTCATAAACATGAGACCTAACATAGCTAAGGGTCATCCTCCAATGCACGGTCTTAGGTATTCCACAAAATTAAATTTGTGTGGGTGTTGGAGAGTCGAACTTGAGACTTAAAGTATTATTCATAGGCAGCTTATCAACTTTGCATAGAAACATGCGTTACATTTTCTTTCTCTTTATTTGATTTTCATTGTAGGACCAAGATTTTTTTTCTTGTTCAGCTTAGGAATATTGTAGTGATATAATCATTAACTTTAAATCAAATATATCATATCATATCATATCAAACTCCTTATAAAAGTGTGAGTTTGGAAAAACTTTCTTGACCAATATTACACTTAACCCTTTTGAATATTGTATTCTAATCTTATCCTAATTAATAATATATATTCAAATATTTTAAATGTAAACAAAATTTGATATGAAAATAGATAAAATAGCGGTTAATGAAAAATCTTTTGATCACAATTAAAAAATAGTCTTATAAGATAAGTTTCATCTAATTTCAATATCAATTAGAGATATTATGAAATTCCTCACGTGTTTCTCTATCAGAGTAAATAATTCTATCTTGTTAATAATTCTCATCAAATTAAAACTATTCATATTCATAACTAGAAATTTCTATCCATAAAAAAGTAAAAAAAATTAATAATTAAATATTTGCTAATTCTAAACATAATTCTAACTATCCGCAATTAAAAAAATATAAACTCATAATTTTTTTAAATTTTTTTTAATAAACCTCCCATAAATTTGAATTGAGCATTATACTTCCAAAATGTTTGCGACTCTCATTAAATCCCGAGTAACTGATGAGGCATAAACATATACCAAAAAATTGCAAATGCACAATCAATCAAGTTATAGTATAAAGAGTTATCGATCCCACAAGGAAGGTGTATTGTAAGAGATTATTAGAATTGGTTCTTATGTTGTGTGCGTGACAAAATAGAATTAAAGAATAAGTGTGAGAGTTATGATGAGTGAGAGTGATTGTTTTGAATAAGTATCAATAAATTGAATTTGAGCGAAGAGAAGTAAGAATCAAAGAATAGAATAAAAAGCAAGAAAGAGAAAAATCAAGAAAACAAAAGATGGAGGGTTCAATTAAAGATATGAGAAATCTAGAATTAAATCCACTAGGTAATCTCAATTATTAAATACAAACTATTCTCTTTTTATCATATTTCAATTTAGATTTATTTAGTATAGACTATCAAACCATTTAAAGAAAGTATAACCTATCAAATTATCATCTAAGCCAAAATAAAAATCATGATAAGAACAACAACAAGATAGTAATCCTAGAATTTATAAGTATAACCTATCAAACCATTTAAGATAAGCATAGATTATCAAATTCTTCTTCTATCAATTAGTTATCTAGTTGATTATCCTAAACATGATCATTCTAAGTGTAAGAGAAAATTCATACAATATAAAGGAAATTAGACTAGTTTTATACAATTCTAAGATTACTACAATAATTAATTTCACATCTTAAAAAATAAAAGCAAGAAGAAAAAGAACTAATTACAAAAATAAAAAGAAAAGAAAAATCTAAACTATGAACAAGAAATTAATCTAACTACAAGGAATTAAAATATACACTATAAAATAAATTACAAAAATTAAATGAAAGAAAATAAATCTGCTTTACAAATTAAAGTATAAAAAGAAATAAAAAGATAAGAAAATAAATCTATACTACAAGCATGAATGTAAATCTAACTAATAGGCAATAATAAAGAAATTACTAAAAAGAAATAAAAGAAAAGCAAATCTTTAAATTAATCTTCATCTCCATCTTCATCATCCAACAAAGAGAAGAAAAGAAAAATTTAAAGTGAAAAAAATTCTTTTATTAATTGTAACAAAAGTTACAAATTTAGAAGGTCTTCTCAATTAAGAGTAACCCTCCTCTCCAAATGGAGTTATAAAATTTTTCACACCTCTAACCCCTTACTCTCTACTCCTATTTATAGTAAATATCAGTGAATGAGAGCTCTTGGATTGAAATCTTATCTAAAAATATTAATTTTCAGTCTTAGATTCATAACTGCCTACCAGAGCTATCGATAAGGGCATCGATAAGCGTATCGATACGCCCATCAATGTGCCCATCGATGTGCCTATCGATGTGAGCTGCTTCCCTTTTGTTGTCCGGACTTCTCTTCTTCTCTTGGGCTTGGGCTTTTCTTTTGGATTTTCTTCTTCTTTTATTAGCTTGGGCTTTTGGATAATTTGGCAATTCCTCTTTTGGCTTTTGGCTTGAGCTTTTCTTTATTAAATCAAAGGGCCTTTATTGAGAGATGGGAGTTTGAGATTTATTCTTCATTAACCTGCTTTTAAAGATAAAAAATAATTATTAGTGGTATATTTATTCATATAAAATAGATAACGATGGTATAAAATTGTAATAAAATGTGATTATCAAATACCCCACACCTAAACTTTTGCTAGTCCTTTAGCAAGGAAAAATAAAAAGAAAATCCTAACTTACTTTCGCAGGAATCGCGGTTGTATTTAGTGCATACAAAAGGCCTTTAAACCCCTAGGTTACCCTAGTGGACGAGTTGTAGTCTCGTGAGGGTTTACGGTGAATATACCCACAAAATTCGGTCAACTTGCCAAGTTAAAGAAGTTAGTAAATAACTAAAATTACTTGATAAATTTAGACAATCTAATTAAAGCTAATTACTACTCAAGAAAATATTTTTATATATAACTCCAAAGTAAATCTCTTAGAAAATCTTTTTCATTATAACAATACAAAACCAAGTCAAATCTTAGAGATTTAATTTAAAAGTTTTGAAAAGAACATGCTAACTCTTTGTTTTAAATAAAATCCCAACCCAATTGGGCTTAGGTCATTAAGTATAGAGATACTACTTGGGCTTAATTACTCAGTCAACTTAGGCTTTATAAGATAGAATCACCTTGAAATAAAGAGTTTATTTTATTTTATATTATTTTTTGTGCCCATTTTCCGCACTCTTCTTTTGTAAGGTTAGTTTTTTTAATATATATGTGTGTAAGTATATATATAGTCTGAAAAATGTGTAAATCGAGATAACCTAAAGAAAATATTTTCAACGCCAAGTTAAGCATGTAAAAATTTCATTATTTTTAATTAAAAGTCTAAGTTAAGGCTTAAGTAAAGTATACTACTTTGAAAATTATTTCTTAAGAAATTTATTTAGAGTTATCATAAAAGGTAAACTTGAGTATATAACAAACTAGAGATTAAAAAATTTAAAATTTATCAAATAAATCAATTATTACTTAACTTATCAATTTGGCAAGTGACAATATTTTTATAATTTTTTTAAAAAAGAAAAAATGACAAAAATGCAACTAAAAAAGGTAAAATAAAGGAAAAAAATAACTAATTCCCACCCCCACACCTAAATTTTACATTATCCTCAATGCAAATTCGCTGATGCATAAAGCAAAGCAGATAAGAATTGAAGAACTTATATTTGTTCAGTCGACCAAGAACAATGATGATAAAGATATGCAATTACTGTTAGTATGAGGATGAAGAAATCAAATAAGAGAGAAAAATTATAATTATTTTTTTAATTAGTTAATTATTATTATTATTATTATTTTTTTTTTTTTTGACAGATAATGTGGTTCATGGAGAACCAACACCTCCTCCTCTCCGAGCGTAGAAAACTCTAAAAATGGTTTTAGACGTTGACCATTTATTTTAAAAATATCACTATTTTTAGGATTTTCTATCTCGATAGCCCCATGCGAGAAAACTTGTTTGACAATAAATGGATCTGTCCATCTTGATCTCAATTTTCCCGGAAAAAGATGTAATTTTGAATTGTAGAGTAAAACTTTTTGTCCTAAAGAGAAAAATTTTCGTAAAATTGATTTGTCATGAAAAAATATTGGTTTTCTCTTTGTAAATTTTTGAGTTAATATATGAATCGTTTTGAATCTCTTCCAACACATTTAATTGGAGTAATCTATTTTTACCTGCCATCTCTAAGTCGAAATTCAACTGTTTGATAGCCCACATTGCTCGGTGTTCCAACTCCACTGGTAGGTGACAAGCTTTTCCAAGCACGAGTCTGTACGGTGACATCTCCAAATTAACCTTAAAAGCTGTTCTATATGCCCACAGAGCATCACATAATTTTACAGACTAATCTTTTCGGTTGTGATTAACTATTTTTTCTAAGATTTGTTTGATCTGTCTGTTTGTGATGTCTACCTAACCACTGGTTTGAGGGTGATAAGGAGTTGACAATTTGTGGGTGATTGAATATTTCCTCATCAAAGCCTCAAAAGAATGGTTACAGAAATGTGTACCGTTGTCACTGATGATCGCTCGGGGTACTCCAAACCGTGTAAAAATATTCTCTTTCAAAAACTTGACAATGACCTTGTTGTCATTAGTTTTGTAAGCTACTGCTTTAACCTATTTTGACATGTATTCAACGGCTACTAGAATGTAAACATTTCCAAAGGAATTTGGAAATGGTCCCATGAAATCGATACCCCACAGATCAAAAAGTTCAACAGATAAGATGGGTTGTAAGGGCATCATATTTCTTCTAGTGACTTTCCCTAAAAGCTGACAGCGGTTATAGGTTTTGCAAAACTCGTATGAATCCTTGAAAAGAGTGGGCTAATATAGTCCACATTGAAGAATTTTTTAAGCTATTTTTTTTGGGCCAAAGTGGTCCCCACATGCTTGCTCATGACAAAAGGATAGAACACTCCTGGTTTCTTCGGTGGGAACACACCTCCTAAAGATCTGATCAGGACAATATTTGAACAGATATGGATCATCCCAGTAAAAGTATTTTACTTGAGAGTGAAAACGGGATCTATCCTGTTTAGACCAATGAGAAGGGATCTGTTTCATGACTATGTAATTCATGATGTCGGCAAACCATGGAACAGATTGGATTTGTAAGAGTTGTTCACCTGGAAAATGTTCGTTGATCGGGACAGTTGATGTTGGTGCATTCGGGAGTCGAGAGAGGTAATCTGCTACGGGGTTCTTTGTTCCTCTTCTGCCAAGAATTTGAATGTCAAACTCTTGAAGTAGGAGAATCCATCTAATGAGCCGTGCTTTAGCATCTTTTTAAGGAGAATCCATCTAATGAGCCGTGCTTTAGCATCTTTTTTGGTCAAAAGATACTTTAGTGCAGCATGATCTGTGAAAACTTTGAATGAGCCGTGCTTTAGCATCTTTTTTGGTCAAAAGATACTTTAGTGCAGCATGATCTGTGAAAACTTTGGTTAAAGAACCGATGAGATAAGACCTGAATTTTTCTAAGGCAAAGACTACAGCTATAAACTCTTTTTCTATGACAGAGTAATTTTGCTGGGCATCGTTCAGAGTCCTACTGGTGTAGTAGATCACATGCGGTTTTCTATCAAATCGTTGTCCTAAAACAGTACCAATCGCAGAATCAGATGCATCACACATCAGTTCGAAGGGTAAGGTCCAGTCTGGTGCATGAATAATAGGAGTTGTGGTCAGCTCCTTTTTCAGATATTCAAAAGCTTTGAGGTAGTCGGGAGAGAAGACAAATGATGTATCCTTGGCTAAGAGATTGGTCAAGGGTCTAACAATTTTGCAGAAATCCTTGATGAAACGTTGGTAAAAACCAGCATGACCAAGAAAAGATCTGACATATTTGACAGTTTTGGGAGGAGGAAGGTTGAAAATGAGATCTACCTTAGCTTTTTCTACTTTGATTCCCCTGTTAGAAACTACGTGTCCTAAGACAATGCCCTGCTTAACCATGAAGTGACATTTCTCCCAATTGAGAGTAAGATTTTTCTCCCTCCACCGATCTAGGACCAGTTTAAGATGATGCAAACATTGGGAAAATGTGTCACCGAAAATGGAAAAGTCGTCCATGAAAATTTCTAAAAATCTCTCTAGCATGTCGGAAAAAATACTGATCATGCAACGTTAGAAAGTGACAGGTGCGTTACATAGTCCAAAAGGCATGCGCCGGTATGCGAATGTTCCATACGGGCAAGTGAAGGTAGTTTTCTCCTGATCTTCTGGAGCAATAGGGATTTGATTGTAACCTGAATATCCATCCAGGAAACAAAAGAACTCGTGACTGTAGACGGTAAAAATTACCTCTGCAAACCTACTTGAAATTCGCCTGCAAGGAGAAGTTGCCCACACAATTTGAGGGTAGGGTTCGCCCTTAGACTTAACTCGCCAGCACTGGCCTAAACCGTGCTATCGTCAAAATGCGCTCGTATCTATTTTGCCCTAAGCTCGCCTATATGATCGGCTCGCCCGCACGAGTCAGGATCATCTAAATGACTGAAATTCGCTTTTTTACACAACTCGCCTGACCGAGTCTAAAGTCGAATTCGCCTACAAACTTCAAGGTCGCCAGTGTAACTAGGTACCCACTGTCCCACGTGCAGGGGTGGGTTTTCCCACTTCCTGTGATGTGAAGGGAGGGAGCACAATACTCCGAACCTGTCGAGTAGCTACTTACAGTACGAGTGATCGGACAGGCGCCGAATCAGCCTGCGCACTCATAAATGCAGCTCACCTCGTCTGTCCGAGTCAAGAGCTGGATCCGCCGGCATTCGGTAAGTTGTCCAAACCCACTCGAGTATTGGGCACCCGCTTTCCCACTTCTCATGATGTGAAGGGAGAGAGCACAGTACTCCAAGCCTGTCGAGTAGTCGCTCATAGTACGAGTGATCGGACAGGCGCCAAATCAGCCTGCGCACTCATAAATGCAGCTCATCTCGCCTGTCCGAGCCAAGAGCTGGATCCGCCGGCATTCGGCAAGCTGTCCAAACCTACTCGAGTACTGGGCACTCGTTTTCCCACTTCCCGTGATGTGAAAGGAGAGAGCACAGTACTCCAAGCCCGTCGAGTAGTCGCTCACAGTACGAGTGATCAGACAGGTGCCAAATCAGCCTGCATCCCGTGATGTGAAGGGAGAGAGCACAGTCCTCCAAGCCCGTCGAGTAGTCGCTCACAGTACGAGTGATCAGACAGGTGCCAAATCAGCCTGCACACTCATAAATGCAGCTCATCTCGCCTGTCCGAGTCAAGAGCTGGATTCACCGACATTCGACAAGCTGGCCAAATTCACTCGAGTGCTGGGCAGCCGCTATCCCACGTACGAGGATGGGCCTTCCTACTCCTACGTGACGTGATGTGAAGCATAGTCCCTCAAATGACCGCTCATAGTACAGATGAGCAACAAGATATCTCTCAACAGTACATGGTCACATCCCATGATTCAAGGAGCGGCCATGCCATCTCTCCTCTATTTAAGAACCTCGCCTGGCTACAGAAGAGGGGTTCGCTCATAGTTAATTGATTAATTCAATCAGTTAACTGAACCACTAGCTCTCGACTCCCAACCGGGTCGACGACAAGCTCTTTGCATAATCTTTGCACTGTAGCGTCCTCTCCCAGTTTCGGGCCTTGATCGCCGTCGAACTCGGAGACTCGAACTCCATCAACCCGAGCTTCTACTACGTACTGAAGCTCGCCAGCAACCTCGGTCGAACCGTCTAAGGGCCATCAACCCGAGCTTCTACTACGTACTGAAGCTCGCCAGCAACCTCGGTCGAACCGTCTAAGGGAAGCAGACTTGGCGCGAGAACCGAGCGAAGCATCCTGTAGCTACCGAAAGTCCCCACGTTAAACAAGGTGGGTATTCCCTCCGCTTCTGTTATAATTTTTGATTCATTAGTTTGTAATAAGCTGTTCTTATCAATACAAACAAAATCCCTATTTTGGAAGATCAGAAATTCACACCTACAGAAGATGGCGACCACAATGGGAGAAACTATTTCTTCAACCGAAATGGTGGTAGCTCAGTTCGACGAGGTTGCTGTTGGGATGACTGTGGAGTCCCTAGAAATCGAGTTCGATCAAGCCAAGTATGAGGAGTACTTATCTTCTTCCTCCTCTAGTGGCGAGGCATCCCGCAAATGCCACTGAGTCGTGCGTAGAGGCAGACCTCAAGCGGTCGAAGCCTCCGCACCTAAAGACTCTATCCGAGTCACGTTGGGGAAGCCCACTCCCTCCAAATCGATCGAGGCTAAACCAGAGGTCGAGAGCAATAGACGAAGGGCTGCCAGATGGGTCGCTAAACGGCCCTCGCAGACACCTGCCCAGGAGGAAATGGTAGTTTATTTCGGTGCAGACCATGTCGTCACAATTCGCATGAAAGCTCCTCTCTCCAGAAGAGCTCGCCAGCGGCGACGACAGGCCCTCGCCCGATAGGAGGCCCAAGCCTTCACCTCACACGACGGCCTGAGTTATTACCTAGGTTCGAGGAACGCAAAACGAAGGAGCAACCCTCCCAACATTAGGAGGCTCTCTAAGTCAGGCGAGCCCTCGCGTGCGAGTGTACTTCGTTCTGATCATAATGCCCCTCGTTACGGCGGACTTGGTATTCCTGACCAATTGGTCCACCCAAGCGCGACAATCAAAATAGGCAAGGCTGCCCATTCAGGTGGACTTCGCTTTTCTGGTCACATCCCAGATGCGAACGAGTCTACCCGGATAGGCGAGCCTTCAAAGGCGAGCGAGTCTCACCACGGCCACTCGACAGGCAAGCGCAACGAGCGGAAGAACCTTGACCACAAAGGCCAAGCGGTAGGCGATACCTCACAAACTCGCCTGCTCGAACAAGAGGTTGAGTTTCGCCTGCATACTGGAGTTCGCCCAAACGCGAAAACTCACCTGTTAAGGTGAGATTTCCCAACTCCAGTACCAAAATATTTCACCCAGTGTACATCAGGGAGCACGTCCAAAACTCTCTCATGCGGTCACCCAGGCGATCCTTCTGATACTGGAAGTTGTCACCAACCTTCCACAAAAGACCTCCGGAGTTACCTAACTCGCAAACACACCATACATGAGGCGAATCCTCAGTGCCACTATGAAAGGCTTATCTAAACAGTACTCGCTGACTGCCAATGTATAGAGACGGTGAAACCCTCGGTATTCGGGAGGCTTTCTCAATGGCCTTCCCAGCTGAGACCTTCTTGTCGAAGACAACGTCACTAAAGGGGACGCACCACCGATGATCTAGAGCTCCCGTCCGCTACGATCAACATGGCGGGCAGGGGTAAGGCGGTACTTTCTGACTCCCCAGATTCGGACTCCGTCCTGGGGCCTAATCCTCGGCTTGTTCAACATGTACAAGGTGGCATATACCAGCGTACCCGTAGTCGTGCGTGGGTAAGCATCGGGTTTGATTACTCTACCTTAGCACCTCCCTCCTACGACGAAGATGAGGTTTACTCAGCAGCAGCCATGTCCCAAACATCGCACTTAAGTCAGGACGCACTGGCAAGGGTACATATAGCTGAACCCACCCCTGAACAGACGGTGGCCCAAAGGCTCGAGGAACAACAGGCGACCATCGATTCCCTAAGGGAGATGATGGAGCAGCTTCTGAACAAGAAGAAGAAGAAGAAAAGAACCCAACACGCCTTACCGCGGCAAGCGGGGAATAAGGAGTGGGTACCTCCCCATCGTCCGGCGATTGAAACGGAAGATGATATCGGTCCACAGTCTGATTACTCTTCCAAAACATCGCTAGGGACATCGCATACTGGGAGTAATGCCCACGACAAGAGGTTCGATGAGTTCCAAAGCCAGCTCAATGCTTTGAAACTCCAACAAAACATGAATAAGCTGGGGGTGATCTGACCTTATCCTGTCTAGTGGGACACAGTCCTATACCCAGCAAAATTCAAGCAGATTAGTTTGGTACAATTTGACGGCAAAGGCTCACCCTCGCAACACATTTATTACTTTATGATGCAAACTGGTTTCCTTATGGGGAACGACGCCATCCTTACCCGATTGTTCATCGGTACCCTCAAAGGGGTGGCCTTTGAATGGTTTCGTAAGTTAGAGCCTAGCGCCATCAAATCTTGGGCCGACGCAGAAAAGCTCTTCTTAGCCCGCTTCTTCAACGATGACACGGAGATGTCGATGGCCACCCTCCTCGCCGAGAAGCAGCGAAAGTCAGAATCAGTCAATGATTTCATAAAAAGATTCAGGAATTGGTCAGTTCACTTTCGAGGCCAGGTCTCCGAGTCTACATTGATCGAAATGTGCCGCAATAATCTCTCGATCCACATTTTGTCCAAGGTCGGTGCAGTGGAAACCCGAACCTAGAAGAAACTTGTTCGCCAGGGAGAGCAAGTGGAGAATATGATCAAGAGGTTAGAAGCTGAGGAACCACATTCCAAGAAGGGAGCCGCAGAACCAACCACGCCGAAGAACCCTCCTCGAACAAGAGGAAAAGAGATTATGGCCGTCGATTCCGCCCCGGCGCCCAAAACGGCCCAAAGACCAAAGCCCCGGCAATTCGAGCAACGCCCCCCACGGCAATACGACTTCAAGGAAGACCAGGTGGTGGCGACATTCGATACTCTACTCAAGAGCAATCAAATTAAGTTACCAGAGGTCACAAAGCCTGAAGAGGCAAGCAAAACCAATGACCCAGGTTATTGCGCCTACCACAGATTGCTTGGCCACCATACTTCTAAGTGTTACATCCTCAAGGACAAGCTTCAGGCCCTCTACGATGCAGGAGTCCTAAAGAAGGAGAAGATACAAAAGCAGATGACCACGAACATGATCACCTTGAGCTTTGGGACAGGCCTCCCAGAGGTTCAAGCTCCGGCAGGGATAATACCCATCCCTAAGGCAGTCTTGAAAATCACTAATGACGACCCTTACAATCAACGAGAGAGAGGCTTAGTACCTTAGATTTTGCCGTCAGGACAGGTGATGTGGGTCCATCCGGGTCTCCTTGATGATAAGCAATGGACCTCAAAGCCCTCAAAAAAGATTAAGGGCAAACCTTACAATGTCATCTCCGCCATCTTGGGTGGAGATAAGACAGCAATGACCGCCCCTACTGACTCTGAGGAAGAAACCGTTGTCCTCGCCACAAGGGCAGGGAAGGAATTCGCCAAGGAATATCCCGCGAGAGCGGAAGACCCAGCAAGGCTTCCTGACAGGCCGGTTGCAACAGTCCCTCTGGGCATCGATAAACCAAGTTCGAGTAATCAGCCCTTCCGCTTTAACATACTCGCACAGCTGAAGAGCATTCCCGCGCGGATTACCATGTATGACCTCCTGCGGTTATCCAAATCCACCCGGAAAGCCCTACAGGAAGCACTGGCCGACTCTGAAGTCTTCGCCACCCACTTCTCGAGGAAAGAAGACGCGGAACGTGAGTGTGCGATGTGTTGCCAAACCACCGAGAGGCGGGTCCCTTGCATCACTTTCACTCCGGAGGACATGCTCATCAAAAGCACCTCTCATGACTGACCTCTATACTTCACGGGTTACGTCGGTTCCTCGAAAGTGGATCGAACTCAAGTCGACCCAGGGTCTGTGCTAAGCATCGTGCCTCTAAAACTGATCAAACATCTGGGGGTGCCCTCGAAGCGCCTTTCTACGACAACTATGACTATCTTCGGCTTCAACGCCACGGGCACCCGACCGCTTGGCAAGATACGCCTGAAGTGTCGGATAGGCGACATGAAGACAGAGGTGACCTGTTACATCATCGACACCTAGCCATCCTACAATATGCTCTTAGGGCGACCGTGGATCCACAGTAACCGAATAGTCCCATCTATATTACATCAATGTTTAAAGTACGTGGACGACTATGATCGCGTGAAAATAGTAGTAGCCGACAAACAACCCTTTAAAGGCATCGAGAACTACTTCATGGACTCTCTGCTGTACCAGGACCCCGACGAGCCACCGATCGAGGAACTTGAGAGTGGCAACAAGGCGGACAGTGAGCCCGAGTATGGTGACGGCCTAGTCCTGAATGACTTCGAATCGATTGTAATTGGCTATGAGAGTCACAATGTAACCAACGCTGTTCAGGCGGAGGAGATTATCATGAATGAGAAGTCCAACTTTGCTTATTTGTCATCTTTCTCAACATCTGAGGATGATGCGCCTAATAACCTAGTGTCAAAACTCTATAATGACCGCTCCCTATACTTTCCTATATGCTCGTCGTACGTCGCGAAGACATAGCCGATCAAATCATCGCAAGCTGTACTCATCGTACCAGCCTGGAATAACTATCAAAAAGATATTATCTTTGGACGAATAGATCACCCCTTGCGCACGCTGTGGGATGAATCTGAAGAAGAAGACCCCATGCCTCAATTTTCGCAGTACAGTCAAACCGCGAAGCGCATAATGAGCAACATGGGATACGACCTCACTCGCCTAGAAGGTCTGAATTACGGCCGAGGATGAAGGGCAGTCATCCGACCTGCCTACGTGCCTAAAGGCAAACCCGCAAACTACTTCAACAAGACCAAAAGAGGTTTGGGCTACGCCTCTTCCTCATCGGAATTGTTCTGCTATTTTAACGAAGACTCTGACGATGCCCGTTCGTGGGATCGGTCATCGACAACCTCGGTGTAGGATTTAGACATCAGAATAGGGGACTTGTTCGACAATCTTATGGTCAACATGGCTACGATCGATCTAGCCGAAATGGCAGAGGACGGACGGGTCCCGCTCTATGATGAGACATGGGATCGCCACATCAACGCCCAGTGGAACAGTCGTTTCGAGCAATGTGAACCGCCGACCAAGGACGAAATCCTCTAAGTGAACATGGGCGATGAGGCCAATCCCAAGCCCATATTCATCAGCGGTAGTCTACCTCCTCAGGAGAAAGAAGATCTCATTGCCCTCATACGGGAATACATTGATGTCTTCGTATGGAATTACGAGGACATGCCCGACCTCGATCCATGGGTCGCCATGTATCATCTCAACATCGGATCAGACGCCAAACCGGTCAAGCAACAACAAAGGTGGTTTCGTCCGCAAATCATGAAAGCGATCGAGGCCGAAGTGAAGAAGCTGATCGAATCCGGCTTCATCAGAGAGGAATAACATCCCGACTGGATAGCTAACATCATTCTAGTCTTGAATAAAAACGGTAAGATTCGCATTTGCATCGACTTCAAAGATCTCAATACCGCTTGCCCTAAAGACGAGTTTCCTTTGCCCATCACGGATGTCATCATTGATAACACATGCGGGTTTGAGAGGATGTACTTCATGGATGGATTCTCAGGGTACAATCAAATCAAAATGCACCCGAGGATGAAAAACACACCTCGTTCAGGACTCCAATGGGGGTATACTGCTACACGGTCATGCCTTTCAGGCTCAAAAACGCAGGTGCAACCTACCAACGCGCTATGAGCACGATCTTTCGAGACCATCTATGAAAGACGGTCGAATGTTATGTGGACGACTTGGCCGTGAAGAGTCGCTATAAAGATGACCACCTCCAAGACTTGAGGGTGATGTTCGAGCTCATGAGGACTCATCAACTCAAGATGAATCCCACGAAGTCATTCTTAGGGATGTCCAGCAGTAAATTCCTTGGTTTCGTGGTCACGACGAAAGGGATCCAAATTGACCTAGACAAGGTACGAGCTATCCAAGAGCTTCGGCCGCCCTGAAATCTTAAAGAACTTAGCAGTCTTCAGGGACGAATGGCTTACATCTGGAGGTTCATTTCGAATCTTTCGGGCAAGTGTCAACCCTTCTTCAAACTAATGAAGAAAGTTACTTCCTTCGTGTGGGACGAGCCTTTCCAGCGTGCCTTTGAGGAGATCAAATCCTATCTCTCGAACCCGCCCGTCCTTGCAGCTTTAATCTCAGGAAAGCCATTCCTCATATACATCAGGGCTATGGAGCATTCTCTAGGCGCCCTCTTAGCACAAAATGACGATGCTGGCTACGAGCAGGGCATCTACTATCTAAGTAGAACCCTACAAGGTGCCGAACAGCGATACCCGATGGTCGAAAAGGAGTGTTTGGCCTTAGTATTCGCCATCCAAAAGATGCGACACTACCTGGTGGGCCAGACCATCCACATCATTTCCCGGATAAACCCCATCCGAGTTTTCATGACGCAGCCTGCGGCTTTAAACTGGCGTTTGGCCAGGTGGGCACTCCTATTGTCTCAGTATGACATTCACTTTATGCCACAGAAGTCAGTCAAAGGACAGGCTATCTGTGATCTTATGGCTAGTCATCCGCTAGGGGTGAAGACCGACCTATTCGAAGACTTGCCAGATGAACCCCCCGAGGTCAACATGACTTCTTCACCAGAAGTTTGGCAGATGTTCTTCGACGGTGCGTCTCGCACCGGTACGAGCGGTGCTATTGTTGCAGGAGTGGGGGTGGTCCTCACTTCTCCACATGACCACTGTTACCCCGAGCCTTCTCCCTAACAGAGCCTTGCACCAACAACGTGGCTGAGTACAATGCGCTACTAATTGGACTCGAGCTGGCAAGAGAGTTAGGGATAAAGCATCTCGAGGCCTATGACGACTCTCAACTCATCGTCAAGCAAATGACGGGGGAGTACGAAGTCAAAAATGATGACTTGATCCCACTTCACAAAGCAGCTACCACGCTAGTGGACTCATTCGAAAGCTTCTGCATCGAGCATGTGCTTTGTTCCAAGATGATGCTAATTCATCTAAACCTACATCAAAACCCTCGGTACCTTCAGCAGAGTCTTCCAAAAACCATTCTCTGGTAGTCTGGCGACCCTTCCTCCTTGAGCAACGAAGAGCTCCCCTTGGATGACGTTCATGTTCCACCAGACAGGAACTCTGAAACCGGAAGCCCTTAGGATTAGCGCTAGCACCCCGATACCACTGGCAATATAAGAGCGTATGGTGCAAATCGCGATCCTTTGTAGGTAGCTCGAAATGAGCATGGGTACTGCCGGCGTGAGTCCAGAACCATCCCCGAGCACTATCCACTACCCCTCCTTTGAAATACAAGTGAGGTTGATGTTTCCCACATACAGCTGGTCGTATCCAAACTGGCGGGCGAATCTGCAAGGGATATACGGCTCGAGGTAGCACACAGAGCCTGTTCGTAGGATATGATACATCGGTCGGATATTCACCAACCATCGAAAAGCACCATAAGAAAGAAGAGTTTGATGATCCGCCGTCGAGACATCGCTAAGAGACTCGTCGTACCCTCCTCTATTGAAGTAGGGGAAGAAACGGTGAAAATTGTAATGGCCGAAGTGGGAGAGCGTCTTCCGTGCATCAGGGATGTCTTTACACTTCCAAGAGAATCTCTCTAAGCACTGGACGAACGGAACGAACCTTTCTCCTTGAAGAGTCGTGGGGGCATTCATCAAACACTCACAATGATAGACAAACCATGCTATCAAGTAAGTGTAGGGCAGCCCCACTCTAGGGTTAGGGGTCCTGTTCACTTCCCCCTCCCTTTCATCGACAATCGACACACGGCAAAATTGAGCTGTCAATGTGCAGAGCCCCCGATGGATACATGCCACCATCGCCGACACCAATGCGTAAGATTTCCCGTGGGCTAGGAAAACTGCAGGATATATGACCTCCACTGGAAGCGCCTCGAAGGAATGGGTGGGAACCACGCACCTCTTCAGCTATAACATGAGATACCCCGCGAGTAGAGCCTTCCCTGATATAGGAGACTTGGCCTGATGATGCAACGAGTGTAAAACCGTTCCGAATCTGAATCCACCCTCGTCATGCTCGAGAGTCACGGTGGCTCCCCCTTCGACTATCCTCCTCTCTACTTCGGCCTGGTCACACTCGCCCAACGGCAAAGTAGGCCTTCCCTTAGTATCATTCTCCGGGAATAAGTAATCAGCCCAGTTCTTATGGCTGATCCATGCAGCCCTCTTCTTCTTACCCTTATGGTCTACTGCCCCCAGGGTATTGAGATATATATGGTAGTGGCAGAGCAACTCCCATAGAGTCTCAACCACCAGGGGGAGCGGCTTGAAAGTTGGTCAATCTCGTCCGGACCGGGGACATACTCCTCGTACGGGAAGCTTCCCAAAGGCAGCCCTGACACGTTGTACATCTCATGGAGGGTTATGCCAAGTTCACCATTGGGGGTGAAGAACGTGCCGCTGTCCGAACAATACAGTTTCAGGATGCTGTGGAACTGAGGAGCATTGATTTTCAGGCCATGTCGAGTGGCCCGAATGGCTACAAACAACTCTGAATCCATGAGGTCAGAATTCTCGGCCAAAATGTAGTCAGTAATCTTGGACCACCAGATGTTGCTACCAGGCGCGGAGTAGATCCACCCCGGGGCTCTGAAGTCCTTTGGAGGAAATCCCCTACCAACCTGGAAGAAACGATGACGGAAAGTCTCTACAACCGCAGTCGTCTCCTCGGCGGGCAATTCGTTGAACGGCAAGCCAGGACGTAGATCGGTCACGCGTTTGCAGGAACTGTCCACCCCATATCCAGTCGTGGAGCCCGTGAAGACACCGCAAGTAACCCCGTCTTGAGTTGGGGTCAAATCCCAATTCATCGTTCTTGGGACTACAAGGGACTACAACTCAACAATGGAGAACCCCCTCGGCATACTGGGAAGGTAGTAGTGGACCCCGTCCACTACGCGGAGCCACCTGCTCTCCCTGAGCAATAAAGCTGAAGGATCAGTCATGGCATCACCGAACAAAAACTGAGGCTTCTTGAGCTTTATCCTAGCCTCGTCTGTTAACACCACATCAGTGGTCAACTCACGCAATGTCAAGTGGTGCCCGTCGGTGACTCTCTTGATCAGCCCATCCGGCTTGTCGGCGGCAAACGCGCATACTGGATCCAGGAGAGGAAAGCGAGGAGGCGCCGTATAGCCTGTGCCCCCGGCGAGACCGATAGCCACACCCTTCGAAAGGGCTTCATTAGAAAAAGTCGCTGCAAGGCAGAAACAAAGAATCAGAATGGAATCCACCCCCAAGGGGACAAACCCGCCTATTAAGCCAAAACAAGCAAAGTCGCCAGACAAATGTAAATCCGCCTATCAACAAAAAGCGAGATCCATGGGACAAATACCAAGACCTGCCTGTCTGGGTTGAATTTGTCTTTACCTGACAAAAGTCAAAATCGCCTGTCAAGAACGAATTTGCCTTTGCCCGATAAAGACCGACTTCGCCTGTAAAGGCAGAAGTCGTCCTCGGCAAATCAATGCAAAATCCGACTAAAAAAGGGCGATTTTACCGAAATCAGGGAAGCCACCAAAAAAGTGGCAGAATCCATCGAGGAAGACGAGCGATGCCCATCCTCCCGACCCAACGTCGGCAATCAACGAAAGGTCATCAGACAAAACTTTCGACTTACCCAAGTGCGTCTCAAGCACACTGGCGGTCGCACCAGAGGCGAGGCGTTCAGAATAGCATCCGGGACCTCCTCCCATTGGAACGCATTTCTTGGATTTCGGCGCCATGTCTGAGAGTCGGGGACGAAGTGGGAATTCTCTCTTTAGAAAATTTTCACGAAACAAAATCCCTGAGCGCAGTAGCTCTCAAAGGAGGGGAACAAAGCCTATTTAAAGGCGGAAATGCTTGCGTGGCCACAATCGCTCTTGAGAGGCGAAACACCAGCGGCTAAGAGACGTGGCCACGATCGAAATCGACGGCCCAGATTACTCTCCATAGTTCGTTCCCTTTTGCGGTTACGAAGAGGCTGTCGAAACAAGAAACAGGCCGATCAAAACCCGGAACCCAAACCGAAAACCACAAATCTAGCGGCTGAATTAGAAAAACACGGCCACGATTCATCACCGAGCGAGGTACACGAAGTTGATGTCATACTGTCAAATCGCAATTAATGCGACCTGACAGACCCACGCCGCCTTAGCTGGAAAGCACGAAACTTCATCGACGGACACGTGGCTCACCTTCTGCCAGATCGAATCCCGCCTGAAAGAAGGGCTTCGCCTGCAAAAACCTAGATTGACCCCACAAATTCAAACTTTGCCTGAACAATTCGTTCGCCTTTGAAGATGGATTTTTGAACCACCAATAGAATAGTCTCACTCAAACCCATGCCTCAGACGGCTAAAGGTTAGAGCAAAAATCTTAGTGTTAAGCCTAAGAGAAACTACTCGATAACTTATCATACTAAGGGTAATAGTATGGATAGCCCGATTCAAACGGTAATCGGTAAAGGCACATCAAACCCGTTGATAGCTGAGGATTTGCTAAAAATCCTAAAGGAAACCAAATACACTTGTTCTGTATGGAACTTCTTTATTCAAAGTGTTCCAGACCACACACAAGCCGGTTTAAGTCTGAAAACTTTGAAAGGGGTCTTGTAGATGGTAAAAATTACCTCTGCAAACCTACTTGAAATTCGACTGCAAGGAGAAGTCGCCCACACAATTTGAGGGTAGGGTTCGCCCTTAGACTTAACTCGCCAGCACTGGCCTAAACCGCGCGATCATCAAAATGCGCTCGTATCTATTTTGCCCCAAGCTCGCCTGTATGATCGGCTCGCCCGCACGAGTCAGGATCATCTAAATGACTGAAATTCGCCTTTTTACATAACTCGCCTGACCGAGTCTAAAGTCGATTTCGCCTACAAACTTCAAGGTCACCAGTGTAACTAGGTACCCGTTGTCCCACGTGTAGGGGTAGGCTTTCCCACTTCCCGTGACATGAAGGGAGGAAGCACAGTACTCCGAACCCGTCGAGTAGCTGCTTACAGTACGAGTGATCGGACAGGCGCCGAATCAGCCTGCGCACTCATAAATGCAGCTCACCTCACCTGTCCGAGTCAAGAGCTGGATCCGCAGGTATTCAGCAAGTTGTCCAAACCCACTCGAGTACTGGGCACCCGCTTTCCCACTTCTCATGATGTAAAGGGAGAGAGCACAGTACTCCAAGCATGTCGAGTAGCCGCTCATAGTACGAGTGATCGGACAGGCGCCAAATCAGCCTGCGTACTCATAAATGTAGCTCATCTCGCCTGTCCGAGCTAAGAGCTGGATCCGCCGGTATTCGGCAAGCTGTACAAACCTACTCGAGTACTAGGCACCTGCTTTCCCACTTCTCGTGATGTGAAAGGAGAGAGCATAGTACTCCAAGCTCGTCGAGTAGCCGCTCACAGTACGAGTGATCGGACAGGTGCCAAATCAGCCTGCACACTCATAAATGTAGCTCATCTCGCCTGTCCGAGTCAAGAGCTGGATCCGCCGATATTCGGCAAGCTGGCCAAATTCACTCGAGTGCTGGACAGCTACTGTCCCACGTACGAGGATGGGCCTTCCCACTCCTACGTGACGTGATGTGAAGCATAGTCCCTCAAATGACCGCTCATAGTACAGATGAGCGACAAGATATCTCTCAACAGTACATGGTCACATCCTATGATTCAAGGAGCGGCCACGCCGTCTCTCCTCTATTTAAGAACCTCACCTGGCTACAGAAGAGGGGTTCGCTCATAGTTTATTGATTAATTCAATCAGTTAACTGAACCACTAGCTCTCAACTCCTAACCAGGTCGACGACAAGCTCTTTGCATAATCTTTGCACTGTAGCGTCCTCTCCCAGTTTTAGGCCCTGATCGCCGTCGAACTCGGAGACTCGAACTCCATCAACCCGAGCTTCTACTGCGTACTGAAGCTCGCCAGCAACCTCGGTCGAACCGTCTAAGGGAAGCAAACTCAGCGCGAGAACCGATCGAAGCATCCTGTAGCTACCGAAAGTCCCCACGTTAAACAAGGAGAGCATTCCCTCCACTTCTGTTGTAATTTTTAATTCATTAGTTTGTAATAAGATGTTCTTATCAATACAAACAAAATCCCTATTTCGAGAGATCAGAAATTCACACCTACAGTGACCTGCTAAGCGCTCTAACATTTGGTCAATGAAAGGAAGAGGAAAGTGATCTTTCTGAGTGGCTAAGTTGAGTTTTCTGTAGTCAATGCAAACTCGCCATCCAATTTGGATTCGAGTGGGAATCAGCTCATTAGCCTCATTTTGGATCACGGTGATCCCAGATTTCTTTGGAACAACTTGGATCGGACTCACCCATAAACTATCAAAAATAGGATAAATGATCCCATGATCGAGACATTTCAGAATGTCTTTCCTAACGGCTTCTTTCATCACTGGGTTTAACCTACGTTGAGCATCTCTAGTAGGTTTGGCATCATCTATCAAATGGATTCGGTGTTGAACAATGGTTGGACTAATCCCTTTGATATCAGCCATGGTCCATCCAATGACTTCCCTATTCTCTCTTAAAACATCTAAGAGAGCTTCCTTTTGACCGGTAGTCAACTCAGAAGAAATGATAACTGGTAAAGACTCGTTCTCCCCTAAGTAGGCATACTCTAGATTCTCGGGTAGAGGTTTGAGCTCTAACTTAGGGGGTTCCTCCACAGATGGGCGAAGCTGGACTCGGGGTTCTATCTCTAAAGGTTCACGTTGCCAGCCAACAGTAAAAACATGATTGACCAGCGGTTCTATCTCAAGTTCGTCATCAGAAAGCTCCTCAATCATTAAATCAAATGCATTTGAATCAGACTCACACTCTCCCTCTTGTTGTTCACTGGATATTCCTTGAATGAAATTCACTTCCATGGGTTCATCAGATGGATCACTAGGCTGTCTCCCTAAGTTGAAGATATTGAGGTCAACAGTCATATTCCCAAAAGATAGTTTCATCTGACCGGTTCTACAGTTTATCAAAGCATTTGAGGTGGCTAAGAACGGTCTTCCTAGAATGACGGGGATTTGACTTTTGAGATTGGAAACGGGCTGCGTTTCCAAGACAATAAAATCAACAGGGAAAATGAACTCTCCAACTTTGATCAGAACATCCTCTACCTCTCCTTTGGGAATTTTTACAGATCTATCAGCTAACTGTAGAGTGCATCTTGTAGGTTTAAGTTCTCCTACACCTAGCTGTTGATAGACTGAATAAGGAAGGAGGTTGACGCTGGCTCCCAAGTCTAGAAGTGCCTTATCAATGTGAGTGTTACCTATGACGCATGGAATTGTGGGACAACCAGGGTCCTTGTATTTCAACGGCATGGGTTTTGAAAAAATTTCACTGAGGTTAGCAGCTAAGAAGACTTTCTTGGGGACGTTGGTGGTTCTTTTCTTAGTGCATAAGTCCTTCAAGAACTTTGCATAAGAAGGGATTTGTTCGATTGCATCTAGAAGAGGGATGTTGATCTTGACCTGTTTAAACGTTTCTAGGATTTTCTCAACCTGCGGGGAGTTTTTCCTAGGTTTGAGTCTATCTGGAAAGGGGGCAACGGGCCTATACCTATCTAGATCAGGCTCAATCTCAAGTTCAGCATTTTGGTCATCGGAAGGAGTGTTTTGAATGGGAGAAGGGGTTTGATCCGGTGGCATTCTAACCTGATTGTCTATTTGTTTTCCTGATCTCAGAGTGTGAATTGCATTCAGTTGAGCTGGGTTGTTGGAACTGGATCCAGTGTCTTTAGGGTTTGCAACAGGTTGACTTGGAAATTTTCCTTTTTCTCTCTCACTCACGGCAGCGGCTAGTTGCCCAAGTTGGGTTTCTAACCGGGCTATGGCTTGTGTGTTCGAGTTGAGCACTTGGCCGGTGGTTTGCATGAATGAATTTAGAGTGGTGGATGATTGGGTCAACATGTTGGTAGTTTGTGTAGAAGCTTTGATCATAGCTTCTAAACCCTTTTCTAAGACACTCAAACGTTTGTCATGATCAGAATTTGAAGGATTTGTAGGCTGGTGAGGATGAGGATGTTGGTTTGGAAAAGGTGGGTTAGAAAAATTGTTCGGTGCGTTGAATGGGACAGCGTTTCCCCTAGGGAATTGTTGGTTCGACGCAGGAATGAAGTTTTGGTTTCCATGAGAATTTCCTTGGTTCCAAGCAAAATTGGGATGATTTCTCCAACCTGGATTGTAGGTTGGAGAAAATGGATCATTTCTAGGGCGCTGGAATGCAGCGTTCATCTGTTCTAAAGCATGGTTGTTTCCTAGAAGAGGACATTCCTCTGAAACGTGGGTAGGAGACTGACAGTTATGACATCCCGGGGCAGAAATATGATTGATTTGAGCCGGAGCTCGTTCCTTAACTTCTAAGGCTTCTAACCTCCGCATAATCGTCGCCATCTTCGCTTCAGACGCAATGTTTGACTCCAGGGAAAAACCACTAGACTTAGATAGTCAATGCAAACTCGCCATCCAATTTGGATTCGAGTGGGAATCAGCTCATTAGCCTCATTTTGGATCACGGTGATCCCAGATTTCTTTGGAACAACTTGGATCGGACTCACCCATAAACTATCAAAAATAGGATAAATGATCCCATGATCGAGACATTTCAGAATGTCTTTCCTAACGGCTTCTTTCATCACTGGGTTTAACCTACGTTGAGCATCTCTAGTAGGTTTGGCATCATCTATCAAATGGATTCGGTGTTGAACAATGGTTGGACTAATCCCTTTGATATCAGCCATGGTCCATCCAATGACTTCCCTATTCTCTCTTAAAACATCTAAGAGAGCTTCCTTTTGACTGGTAGTTAAGTCAGAAGAAATGATAACTGGTAAAGGCTCGTTCTCCCCTAAGTAGGCATACTCTAGATTTTCAGGTAGAGGTTTGAGCTCTAACTTAGGGGGTTCCTCCACAGATGGGCGAAGCTAGACTCGGGGTTCTGTCTCCAAAGGTTCTCATTGCCAGCCAACAGTAGAAACATGATTGACCAGCGGTTCTAACTCTAGTTCGTCATCAGAAAACTCCTCAATCATTAAATCAGATGCATTTGAATCAGACTCACACTCTCCCTCTTGTTGTTCACTGGATATTCCTTGAATGAAATTCACTTCCATGGGTTCATCAGATGGATCACTAGGCTGCCTTCCTAGGTTGAAGATATTGAGGTTAACAGTTATATTCCCAAAAGATAGTTTTATCTGACCGGTTCTATAATTTATCAAAGCATTTGAGGTGGCTAAGAACAGTCTTCCTAGAATGACGGGGATTTGACTTCTGAGATTGGAAACGGTCTGCGTTTCCAAGACAATAAAATCAACAGGGAAGATGAACTCTCCAACCTTGATCAGAACATCCTCTACCTCTCCTTTGGGAATTTTTACAGATCTATCAGCTAACTGTAGAGTGCATATTGTCGGTTTAAGTTCTCCTACACCTAGCTATTAATAGACTGAATAAGGAAGGAGGTTGACGCCGGATCCCAAGTCTAGAAGTACCTTATCAATGTGAGTGTTACCTATGACGCATGGAATTGTGGGACAACCAGGGTCCTTATATTTCAACGGCATGGGTTTCGAAAAAATTTCACTGAGGTTGGCAGCTAAGAAGACTTTCTTGGGTACATTGGTGGTTCTTTTCTTAGTGCATAAGTCCTTTAAGAACTTTGCATAAGAGAGGATTTGTTCGATTGCATCTAAAAGAGGGATATTGATCTTGACATGTTTAAAAGTTTCTAGGATTTTATCAACCTGCGGGGAGTTTTTCCCAGGTTTGAGTCTATCTGGAAAGAGGGCAACGGGCCTATACCTATCTAGATCAGGCTCAATCTCATGTTCAGCATTTTGGTCATCGGAAGGAATGTGTTGGATGAGAGAAGGGGTTTGATCCGGTGGTATTCTAACTTGGTTGTCTATCTGTTTTCCTGATCTCAAAGTGTGAACTGCATTCACATGGGCTAGTTGGGATGAATTGGATCAATTGTCTTTAGGGTTTGTAACAGGTTGACTTGGGAATTTTTCTTTCTCTCTCTCGCTCACGGCAGTGGCTAGTTGCCCAAGTTGGGTTTCTAACCGGGCTATAGCTTGAGTGTTCGAGTTGAGCACTTGGCCGGTTATTTGCATAAATGAATTTAGAGTGGTGGATGACTAGGTCAACTGTAAGACCCCGTAGATTTTTGAGTATGTATATGTACATCAGTAATGAGGTTGAGTGTGCAAAATTTCAAATCATATGCAGCAGAGTCATAGTATGTAGTTTCTAGTCCATGAGTCGACCCATGACTGTCATGAGTCGACTCACGAAATCAAGTCCTGTTGTTATTTAGTCTCTGCTGAGTCGACTCATTATATCATGAGTCGACCCATGAGTCATGAGTTGACCCACAACTGCCATGAGTCGACTCATCGGGGTTTTTCTGGTTTTCTGGGTCGGGTTTGTTTGGGTTTCGGGTCGGGTTTTTCGACTCATCGGGGTTTTTCTGGTTTTCTGGGTCGGGTTTGTTTGGGTTTCGGGTCGGGTTTTACCCACACATATATATTTCTCCCCACCCGAAAATACTCTTGTTCATCAGAAAACCCTAGAGAAACCCTAGCCTCCTCTCCCCCTCAAAACCCTAGCTCGTTTTTGGGCATTCTTGGGCGATTTTTTGGGGATTTTCAGCGGCTTTTTGTGGATTGCAGGGAAGGGGATTGTTCATCATCACTTCTAAGGCGAGTAACATCTCGCCCAACCCTTCTCCCATGTTTTTAATAGTTTATAACTGTTTTCCATAAGTTTTATTGAGCCTAAGACTTATTTTCAAGTATAATTCAATATCCTTGTTAGGGTTAATGCTAGAGATCATGTATTTCGGATTTTAAATCCCCACCAACAAGTTTTTCATGAAAACCCAGATCTGGAATTTTATTTAAAGAATAAAAATATGAGTTTTATTTTGATTAAATGCTTTCTTTCATGTATAGAAGTTAAATGTTAGATTTAACCTACAAGAAAATCGTTTCTCATGATAAATATGTTTTTCTCACTGTATCATAGTCGAGAATCGATGGCTATAGAAGTGTAGATCAGTAAAATGGAAGTGTGGATCGTGTTAAACAAGTTACAGTTGGGAGAAATGCTTTGTTCAGCCCGTGAAACGACCCACGGCTCATCATGAGTCGACTCAACAGGTTGAGTCGACTCATGACTGTCATGAGTCGACTCACGAAGTCTAGTTGTGTTGCCTTTTTGTTTCTGCTGAGTCGACTCGTCAGTATACGAGTCGACCCATAAGTCATGAGTCGACCCATGACTGTCATGAGTCGACTCATGAAGCCCTTTCCTGCTATTATATGTGTTCTGTTGAGTTGACTCATATTTGAGCACGAGTCGACTCATCGTAGTACTTCCTTTCTGTTTCGTTCGTGCTTCTGTTCAAATCACCCGTTGGGTATAAATAAGTATATATGCATACAGTGATTATGATTTCACCTGTACATGTGACATAACACTTCGAACACGAGTTTAAGTCAGTATAGCAGGGTATGTACGGGAATAATACATGCATATTGTTTTCTTTTGTACGCAGTCCTCGTGTTGGACTATAATCCATTAAAAAGTCCTCGTGTTGGACTATAATCCATTAAAGTCCTCGTGTTGGACTATAATCCAGTAAAGTCCTCGTGTTGGACTATAATTCATTTTTAATCATGTTTTAGACTTTTACTAAATCTTGAGCATGTTACGTAATCAAGTTGGGTACATGATATATTGTATTAGGCTGGGACATGATAGCTACCTAGGTTGTACATGACATCTATTGTAGCTTTGTCATGTTTACACTTTATTGGTAGAGATGGGTATGTATTCTTTTCTTTATTTATTTCTTATGACCAACTTTGGGTTTGGTGTTTAGGGATTTACAATTTGAGATACAAGGTATATACATGAGGGTTTCCTTATTTGGATTATTTCGCTCAACGTACCTATGCTCATGTTGTTTTTCCCTAAGTACTAAAACCCATAAATGTTTGTGTAAATGATTTATATTATCATGTATTATCTGTATTTTCATATACAACGAGCCATATCCCTTGGGGTTGGTTGTGATGTTGCTCGCTAGCGCTTTGACACTCATTGTCCCTCCCCCTTTCAGGTAACGAGCCAAGAGCCCGGAGAGTCGCAGGTTGATGGCGATGTACTTTAGCTTCAGCCGGCTATTTAGATATATTTTCTTTTGAGCTCCACTGTAGATCTTTGTGTAGACATGTGAGTGACTTATTCTGGAAGTTGTAAAGGCTGTGTGCCTTATTTCCTCTTGTCGGACATTTTGTAGTCGAGACTTGTTGAGAACTCCAGTTCATTTATTTCAGATATTTACTTGTATTTCAATATATTATATGACGAAATATTAATTTGATCTCCATTGTTTCATCAGTTGATTTCATGTATAATCTACTGCTTGCTTTGTACTACACCTGTTGTTGATTCCACTAGAGAGATAGTAATTGTGATGGTGAAATGTGTTATTGCACGGTGTAGTGCGTGGCAGGTTTGACATTTCTGGTTTTACCTCGGACTGTAGCCTTGTGTGAACCCAGGGGCGTCACAGTTGGTATCAGAGCTCTAGTTCCAGTATCCTTAGGATCATCCTGTATCGAGTCGTGGAGCTAGGTTAGAGTTTCTTAGGATTCATGTGTAGAGTCCGCTAAGGATTTTCTAGTATGAGTGAGGACGATATATGCGTATATCTCAAAATTTTGGAAATTTTTTTTATGATAACTATTTTTGCTTAAAGTATATGTGTGAATACTATGTGATGTGAAAATCATATTGTGATGAACTATGTATGTACGTCTACTTTGACTCATGAACCTTATTTTTCTTATGATCAGAGAGATGGCAGGACGTGGGAGACCCCGCACTCGAAGGGCCGCTCAGGCAGAGCCCCAGCAGGCCCCACCTGAGCCACAGCAGGCCCCACCTGAGCCGCAGCAGGCTCCACCCGAGCAGGAGCAGGCACCACCAGAGCCGCAGCAGGCTCCTCAGTATTTGGTGGATATCATGGCTCCCCTTATTGCCAGGATGACGACCATTGAGGAGTTGGTAACGACTCATATAGCACCACGGACACCACCACCATCGGTCGCTCAGTAGCAGGGGATACCAGCCGTCCCGATCAGAGAGAGAGAGACCCAGAGGTAGTACCTACAGCTATTCCACTAGTGGTACTAGATAGAGCCACGGATCAGGAAGCTTGGCTCCGTATAGTAGAGAGGTATCAGAAGATGAGGGCACACGAGTTCCAGGGGTCACCAGACCCTCTTGCAGCACACAAGTGGAAGGAGGATGCGAGCAATATACTTGAAATACTTAGTGTAGATTCAGTTCAGAAGCAGAGGTTAGCATCCTACAGTCTGAAGGGAGATGCCGGGAGATGGTACCGACTATAGTTTACTCCAGAGCAGAGGATGACCCTCACATGGGAGGATTTCATCTACTTCTTTGATGGGCAGTATATTTCTTCTGCAGCACGGACTGGGAAGGAGCTTGAGCTGTCCCGGATGACTCAGGGGGAGATGACAGTGGCAGATTATAAGAGCCGGTTTATGGAGTTGCTGCATTTCACGGGTATGTGGCAGACAAGAGAGCGTCAATCTCAGATGTTTTAAGCAGGGCTACGCCCTAATCTCCGCCGGTACCTCATCTCGAGGCGGTTCTATTCAGTTAGGGAGGTAGCTGAGGCCGACCTCATCTCGAGGCGGTTCTATTCAGTTAGGGAGGTAGCTGAGGCCGCCACTTCTCAGGAGATTGAGACTGCTATGTTCCAGAAGGACAAGGAAGGGACGGCCAAGGGAGGACAGAGCGGGGACAAGGGTAAGAACAAAAGACATTTGTCAGGGCATCAGCATCAGCAGCAGCAGGGCCCTCATAAGAAGGGACCCCAGCATGATCAGAGAGCGCATCAGCAGCACAAGTTCCAGGGATCTTGTTTTAACTGCCACAAGGTCGGGCACAAGGCATCAGAGTATCGTAGTGCACCAGCAGGAGCTCAGCAGGGCAGGGGCCCAAACCACCAGCAGCAGCGACAGCAGGGCAGGGGCAGGGGCCCAAACCACCAGCAGCAGCGACAGCAGGGCAGAGGTCAGGGTCAGCAGCCCAGGCTTGAAATACCGCCAGTAATGCAGAGGGCAGAGGGACAGGTTCGAGCAGTCCAGGAGGCTCCCTAGGGGCAGATTGTCCTATATTCTCTAGCATTAGCAGCAGAGCAGTCTTCAGCCACAGGCAGAGTATATGCAGTGGTTCCCCGTGATCACAGTGCCAGCGGGGTAGTTGTGGAGGGTACGTTCCTTGTAAATTTCTTTCCTGCCCGTATTCTTTTCGATTCGGGAGCTTCGCATTCTTTCATCTCGCATGCATTTATGGCTAGATTCCAGCTCGTAGCTCAGCCTCTAGACACCCCTTTATCAGTCTCCACCCCTTTAGGTGAGGTGAGGTATCGCTTCTGGAGAACGTTTGTAGGAGGTGTACCGTCAGTTTAGACGAGTCGGAGTTCATAGTCAATCTGATAGTTTTGCATATGTCCGAGTTTGATGTCATTTTGGGTATGGATTGGTTGTCGTCCTACCATATTAGTATTGACTGTTTTGCCAAGACAGTTAAATTGCGAGCATTCGATGGGTCCGAGATGATTGTGGCCACTTCTCAGGGCAATCGCTTTGCGGAGTCATTTCTGGCGTTCATCGACGAGGTGATGCTGCGGGATCAGAGTTCTAATTTGTTAGAGACTCGAGTTGTCTCGGATTATCAGGATGTCTTTCAGGACATACCTGGGTTACCTCCTGTGAGAGAGGTTGAGTTTTGTATTGAGTTGCAGCCGGGCACAGCCCCAATATCCCGTGCACCCTATTGCATGGCGCCAGCTGAGATGAGAGAGCTTCAGACCCACTTGGACGAGTTGTTAGCTCAAGGTTTTATTCGTCGGAGTCATTCTCCATGGGGCGCGCCAGTCCTCTTCGTGAAGAAGAAGGACGGCAGCATGAGACTATGTATAGATTATCAAGAGTTGAACAAGGTCACCATCCGGAATAGGTACCCACTACCTAGGATTGATGACTTGTTCGACCAGTTGCAGGGAGCGCAATTTTTCTTGAAGATTAATCTTCGTTCTGGTTATCATCAGTTACGGGTTCGGGAGATGGATATCCCCAAGACCGCTTTCCTCACACGCTATGGATCTTTTGAGTTCTTGGTCATGCCATTTAGGTTGACCAATGCACCCGCGGTATTCATGGATTTGATGAACCGGGTTTTTCGTCTATTCTTAGATTAGTTCGTGATTGTTTTCATCGACGACATCCTCATTTATTCGAGATCGGAGGCAGATCATGAGCAGCACCTTCATTTAGCTTTGCAGACCCTACGGGAGCACCAGCTATACGCCAAGTTCAGCAAGTACGAGTTTTGGCTTTCAGAAGTGAGATTTCTTGGCCACATCATCAGCAGAGAGGGCATATCGGTAGACCCGGCTAAGGTTTCAGCAATGCTTGATTGGGAGCCACCAAAGACAGTGACAGAGATTCGCAGCTTTTTGGGATTAGCAAGCTACTATAGGAAGTTCATCCAGGACTTCTCGAAGATTTCGACGCCACTTACACGCCTTACGAAGAAGGGTGTATAGTTTATTTGGGGCACAGAATGCCAGAAGGCCTTTGATATCTTGAAGACTAAGTTAACCTCAGCACCAGTTTTGACTATCCCGAGCAACGACAAGACATTCGTCGTCTACACAGATGCATCTTTGGCAGGGTTAGGAGGCATCCTTATGCAGACTCAGAGAGTAGTAGCTTATATCTCACGGCAGCTGAGAATGCATGAGCAGAACTATCCCACTCATGACTTGGAGCTAGCGGCAGTGGTATTTACACTGAAGTCATGGAGGCACTACTTGTATGGAGTGCAGTTCGAGCTGTTCACAGACCACCAGAGTCTGAAATATCTGTTCTCTCAGAAGGAACTCAACCAGAGGCAGCGGAGGTGGATTGAGTTCATCAAGGACTACGAGTTTGCGATTCAGTACCACTCGGGGAAGGCGAACGTTGTAGCAGATGCTTTGAGTAGGAAGCGTCGACATCAGATTGCGGCTTTGAGGTTCTCATTGTACCGAGATCTTCTCACTCTTAGCCAGTTTGATTTTAGACCTGAGTTTGGTAGTACTAGTGCATTTTTGGGAGCTATATCAGTGCAACCAACTTGGAGCGGCAGAGTTGTTAGAGCTCAGTTGGAGGATTCTTGGATTCAAATCCGTAAGGAGGAGATTTCCAAAGAGCCTAAGGCTGATTGGACCATTGGAACAGATGGAGGTCTATGGATGAAGGGTAGATTGGTTATGCCAGCCAATGCAGAGCTGAAGAGGGAGTTGTTTGATGAGGCACACCATACTCGGTACACAGTACATCCAGGGACCACAAAGATGTACAAGGACCTGAAGAGGCATTTTTGGTGGAGTGGTATGTGCAGAGGGATCTCAGAGTATGTGGCGAAGTGTTTTACCTGCCAACAGGTGAAGGCGGAGCACCAAAGACCAGCAGGCACACTTCAGTCGTTGCCTATCCCAGAATGGAAGTGGGCGGACATTTCTATGGACTTTATTGTAGGGTTGCCTAAGTCGAAGAAGGGGAATGATTCAGTTTGGGTCATTGTGGACCGGTTGACGAAGTCAGTACATTTTATCCCAGTAAGGACTACTTATACAGCTAAAGCGTATGCGAGGATTTTCGTTCGGGAGATAGTTCGATTGCACGGAATTTTGGATACGATTGTGTCGGACCGAGGATCGGTTTTCACCTCACATTTTTAGAGGAGTTTTTAGGACTCTTTTGGCAGCAAGCTGTCTTATAGCAGTGTATTCCACCCACAGACAGATGGTCAGACGGAGAGGGTGAACCAAGTGTTGGAGGACATGTTACGAGCATGTGTCATCGATTTCCAAGGCAGCTGGGAGGATCATATCCCACTGATAGAGTTTACTTATAACAATAGTTATCAAGCGATGATCGGTATGGCTCCGTATGAGGCACTGTACGGGAGACCCTGCAGATCACCGATATATTGGGCAGAGCCTGAGGATAGTTTGATGCTTAGACCAGAGCTTGTGAGGCAAACTACCAAGAAGGTAGCATCGATCAATGAGCGGATTCTAGCAGCTCAGAGTCGGCAGAAGAGTTATGCAGATAAGAGGCGAAGACCCCTCGAGTTTCAGATTGGGGATTTGGTTATGCTGAAGGTATCGCCTATGAAAGGTGTATAGTGATTCGGGAGGCAAGGGAAGCTTGCATCGAGATACATTGGACCATTCCGGATTTTGGAGCGCATTGGAGCTGTATCATACAGACTAGATCTTCCAGCTTCTATGTCTAGTATACACAATGTGTTCCATATTTCTATGCTCAAGAAGCACTTGCATGATGAGGAGCGGCAGCGAGTGTTGGATGCACCGGAGATTGAGCTTCGAGATGATTTATCGACTATTGAGATCCCAGTGTCCACACTTGCTAGAGAAGTCAAGAGACTCAGGAACAAGGCGATTCCATTGGTGAAAGTTCAATGGAACAGAAGTGGAGTTGAGGAAGCTTCTTGGGAGCGCGAGGAGGACATGCGACGCGACTACCCACACTTGTTCGAGAAGGTAAAACTAATTAAAGTGTTTATTATATGACTTATTACTTGCATATTTATATCTATATATGTTGATACTTATATTTAACACTAGAATGAGGATATTTTTACTTAATTCTTAATCTTACGGAACACATGGTATATACATGGGGGGTTCCTTATTTGGATTTTTCGACCGACGTACTAGTTCTGTTAGATTTGGGGTTAAGTAAGAATATTATCATTTTAGATCGTTAAGTATGAATGTCACTATGTGCTAACTAGCATTCATTATTGCGAAATGTATATGTGTGCGGGTTAGATTAGACCCTTGTCATGTTTTTCAAGTATCTTTATGAGTTAGATGTGATTTCCTGAATTTCGAGGACGAAATTCTTTTAAGGGGGGAAGAATGTAAGACCCCGTAGATTTTTGAGTATGTATATGTACATCAGTAATGAGGTTGAGTGTGCAAATTTTCAAATCATATGCAGCAGAGTCGTAGTATGCAGTTTCTAGTCCATGAGTCGACCCATGACTGTCATGAGTCGACTCACGAAATCGAGTCCTGTTGTTATTTAGTCTCTGCTGAGTCGACTCATTATATCATGAGTCGACCCATGAGTCATGAGTCGATCCACGACTGCCATGAGTCGACTCATCAGGGTTTTTCTGGTTTTCTGGGTCGGGTTTGTTTGGGTTTCGGGTCGGGTTTTACCCACTCATATATATTTCTCCCCACCCGAAAATACTCTTGTTCATCAAAAAACCCTAGAGAAACCCTAGCCTCCTCTCCCCCTCAAAACCCTAGCTCATTTTTGGGCATTCTTGGGCGATTTTTGGGGATTTTCAGCGGCTTTTTGTGGATTGCAGCGAAGGGGATTGTTCATCATCACTTCTAAGGCGAGTAACATCTCGCCCAACCATTCTCCCATGTTTTTAATAGTTTATAACTGTTTTCCATAAGTTTTATTGAGCCTAAGACTTATTTTCAAGTATAATTCAATATCCTTGTTAGGGTTAATGCTAGAGATCATGTATTTCAGATTTTAAATCCCCACCAACAAGTTTTTCATGAAAACCCAGATCAGGAATTTTATTTAAAGAATAAAAATATGAGTTTTATTTTGATTAAATGCTTTCTTTCATGTATAGGAGTTAAATGTTAGATTTAACCTACAAGAAAATCGTTTCTCATGATAAATATGTTTTTCTCATTGTATCATAGTCGAGAATCGATGGCTATAGAAGTGTAGATCAGAAAATTGGAAGTGGGATCGTGTTGAACAAGTTACAGTTGGGAGAAATGCTTTGTTCAGCCCGTGAGTCGACCCACGGCTACTGCAATGAGTCGACTCACGAAGTCTAGTTGTGTTGCCTTTTTGTTTCTGCTGAGTCGACTCGTCAGTATACGAGTCGACCCATAAGTCATGAGTCGACCCATGACTGTCATGAGTCGACTCATAAAGCCCTTTCCTGCTATTATATGTGTTCTGTTGAGTCGACTCATATTTGAGCACGAGTCAACTCATCGTAGTACTTCCTTTCTGTTTCGTTCGTGCTTCTGTTCAAATCACTAGTTGGGTATAAATAAGTATATATGCATACAGTGATTATGATTTCACCTGTACATGTGACATAACACTTCGAACACGAGTTTAAGTCAGTATAGCAGGGTATGTATGGGAATAATACATGCATATTGTTTTCTTTTGTACGCAGTCCTCGTGTTGGACTATAATCCATTAAAGTCCTCGTGTTGGACTATAATCCATAAAAGTCCTCGTGTTGGACTATAATCCATTTCAAACATGTATTAGACTTTTGCTAAACCTTGAGCATGTTACGTAATCAAGTTGGGTACATGATATATTGTATTAGGCTGGGACATGATAGCTACCTAGGTTGTACATGACATCTATTGTAGCTTTGTCATGTTTACACTTTATTGGTAGAGATGGGTATGTATTCTTTTCTTTATTTATTTCTTATGACCAACCTCGGGTTTAATATTTAGGGATCTACAATTTGAGATACAAGGTATATACATGAGGGTTTCCTTGTTTGGATTATTTCGCTTGACGTACCTATGCTCGTGTTGTATTTCCCTAAGTACTAAAACCCATAAATGTTTGTGTAAATGATTTATATTATCATGTATTATCTGTATTTTCATATATAACGAGCCCTATCCCTTGGGGTTGGTTGTGGTGTTGCTCTCTAGCGCTTTGACGCTCGTTGTCCCTCCCCCTTTCAGGTAACGAGCCAGGAGCCCGGAGAGTCGCAGGTTGATGGCGATGTACTTTAGCTTCAGCCGGCTATTTAGATATATTTTCTTTTGAGCTCCACTGTAGATTTTTGTGTAGACATGTGAGAGTCTTATTTTGGAAGTCGTAAAGGTTGTGTGCCTTATTTTCTCTTGTCAGACATTTTGTGTTGAGACTTGTTGAGAACTCCAGTTCATTTATTTCAGACATTTACTTGTATTTCAGTATATTATATGATGAAATATTAATTTGATCTCCATTGTTTCATCAGTTGATTTCATGTATAATCTACTGCTTGCTTTGTACTACACCTGTTGTTGATTCCACTAGAGAGATAGTAATTGTGATGGTGAAACGTGTTATTGCACGGTGTGGTGCATGGCAGGTTTGACATTTCTGGTTTCACCTCGGACTGTAGCCTTGGGTGAACCCAGGGGCGTCACATCAACATGTTGGTAGTTTGTGTAAAAGCTTTGATCATAGCTTCTAAACCCTTTTCTAAGACACTCAAACGTTTGTCATGGTCAGAATTTGAAGGATTTGTAGGCTGGTGAGGATGAGGATGTTGGGTTGGAAAAACTAGGTTAGCTTGTTGAAAATTGTTTGGTGCGTTGAATGGAATTCCCCCAGGGAATTGTGGGTTCGACGCGGGAATAAAGTTTTGATTTCCGGGAGAATTTTCTTGATTCCATACAAAGTTGGGATGATTTCTCTAACCTGGATTGTAGGTTGGAGAAAACGGATCATTTTTAGGGCGCTGGAATGCATCGTTCATCTGTTCTAATGCATTGTTGTTTCCTAGGAGAGGGCATTCCTCTGAAACGTGGGTAGGAGACTAACAATTATGACATCCCGGGGTAGAAACATGATTGATTTCAGCTGGAGCTCGTTCCTTAATTTCTAAGACTTCTAACCTCCGCAGAATCGTTGTCATCTTTGCTTCAGAAGCAATGTTTGACTCCAGGGAAAGACCACTAGACTTAGATTAGGGAACTGATGAAACTATGTCATCATAGTGTTCCCACTGTATTATTTTCTCGGATAGATTCTCTAGGAATTCCCAAGCTTCATCAGCGTTTTTTCTCATAAAATCTCCCTGACACATCGATTCTAAAGATGTTTTTGAAGAATAGTCCAATCCTTCCTATATGACTTGGCATAATCGCCATTTCTCGAGACCATGATGAGGACATTGGATCAGAAGATCTTTAAATCGATCAAAATATTTCCAGAATGGCTCCCCTAGGATAATTTTGAAGTTTTGAATATTGTTCCTAAGCATTACCGTTTTATGAATTGGATTTTTTTTTAGAAAAACGGTGACAAATTCCTCCCAAGTTGAGATGGAATGTATCGGTAAGCTGTATAACCATTTTTTAGCTTTGTCCTTAAGAGCAAATAGAATAAATCTGAGCTTGATCGCATCTTCGGTTAATTCTCTCTTTTTAATCATAATACACACTTCCTCAAATTCTAAGATAAAAATATATGCATCTTCTATTTCATTTCCAAGAAATTTTGGGAAGCATGTTTATGTAATGCGGTCTAAGCTCGAAATTTGCTACATTTGCTTCGGGGAGCCTTATACAAAATGGAATTGTATTTCTGGTGGGGTAACACATATCCTGGAGAACGAGTTGATTTGTCATTTCTTGGATTGGTTCAACACGGATTAAACGATGAGAATTATCTCTAACCCACGTTTGCATACACTAAAACAACTTCTTTTTATAATAATTTTTTTTAAAGGAAAGAAAGAAAATTAGTTTTTTTTAATGAGAAGAAAAGGATAAAGAAAAATCCTAACTAAAACAAATCAAAGCAATCACTTTTCAATTACTCTAATTTTAGGGTTTAGCCTAACTCAACTAGACCAGTTCCTAACCAAAAACTCTTAACGTGAAAAGATTAAAGTTTTACCCGGGTAGTTAGCCAGGTAAGGATAGTACTAGAGGGTGATCAAAGATCAATTAAGTACATCGTTCCTTACGGAGCGCTTTACACAACCCCTAAAGCTTGCCTTAGATACCAACTAATCCAAGAAAACTTGAACTGGTTCACTTAAGGATTTCTTGTTCCTTATTGAGGTCGAATCCTTAGGGGCCAACGTCTATTGAGTTTTAGGAGGCTTGGGTTTATGAAGTGAGGAACTAGTAATTTCTGGGCTAAGGAAAGGGTGATGAAATCTCTTACCTTATCTTGATTAGGGGTTTTTTGCCCTTAAGAATGTTTTAAGTATGTGCCAAATCAAGTGCTACAATCACTTTGGTGAATTCCTACTAACTATATAAAATACAACCCTAAAAATTAAAAGCGACTAAAAAGGATGGTAAAAAAAATCTTTTTTTTTAATTATGGTCAACAACAATCAAATGTGAGAAGATAGCTCTTGTTTGAATTTATTATCTTATTAGTATTTCTTCAAATGGAGGGTGGATTTTATTATGGTCGACAAAAATAAAAAAAATTTAAATCCTAATTGTCTCTAATTGTGAAGCTAACTAAAAAGGGTGGAATTGAAACGCTAGAAAGAAGAGTTACCTAAAAGCAACTCTCCAAGTTCTTGATCTTCAATCTAAGATTTTCAAGCTCCAAACGGTTCCTTCACAAGAAAAAACACAAGTTAAAGAACCAAAATAATAAAATCCTACTTAGCATCGTTCCCTGGCAACGGCGCCAAAAACTTGATGAGGCATAAACATATACCCAAAAATTGTAAGTGCACAATCAATCAAGTTATAGTATAAAGAATTAACGATCCCACGAGGAAGGTGTATTGTAAGAGATTATTAGAACTGGTTCTTATGTTGTGTGCATGACAAAATAAAATTAAAGAATAACTGTGAGAGTTATGATGAGTGAGAGTGATTATTTTGAATAAGTAACAATAAATTGAATTTGAGCAAAGAGAAGTAAGAATCAAAGAATAGAATAAAAAGCAAGAAAGAGAAAAATCAAGAAAACAAAAGATGGAGGGTTCAATTAAAGATATGAGAAATCTAGAATTGAATCCACTAGCTAATCTTAATTATTAAATACAAACTATTCTCTTTTTATCATATTTCAATTTAGATTTATTAAGTATAGACTATCAAACCATTTAAGAAAAGTATAACCTATCAAATTATCATCTAAATCAAAATAAAAATCATGATAAGAACAACAACAAGATAGTAATCCTAGAATTCATAAGTATAACCTATCAAACCATTTAAGATAAGCATAGATTATCAAATTCTTCTTCTATCAATTAGTTCTCTAGTTGATTATCCTAAACATGATCATTTTAAGTGTAAGAGAATAATTCATATAATATAAAGGAAATTAGACTAGTTTTATACAATTCTAAGATTACTACAAGAATTAATTTCACATCTTAAGAAATAAAAGCAAGAAAAAAAAGAACTAATCATAAAAATAAAAATAAAAGAAAAATCTAAACTATGAACAAGAAATAAATCTAACTACAAAGAATTAAAATCTATACTACAAAATAAATTGCAAAAATTAAATACAAAAAAATAAATCTACTTTACAAATTAAAGTGCAAAAAAAAATAAAAAGATAAGAAAATAAATCTATACTACAAGCATGAATGTAAATCTAACTAATAAGCAATAATAAAGAAATTACTAAAAAGAAATAAAAGAGAGAAATAAAAGAAAAGCAAACCTTCAAATTGTTCTCCATCTCCATCTTCATCATCCAACAAAGAGAAGAAAAGAAAAATTTAAAGTGGAAATTTTTTTTAATTAATTGTAACAAAAGTTACAAATTTGGAAGGTCTTCTCAATTAAGAGTAACCCTCCTCTCCAAATGGAGTTATAAAATTTTTCACACCTCTAACCCCTCACTCTCTACCCCTATTTATAGTAAACATCAGTGAATATGAGCCCTTGGATTAAAATCTTATCCAAAAACATCAATTTTCAGCCTTAGATTCGTAACTTCCTGCCGGAGCTATCGATAAGAGCATCGATAGGCTTATCGATAAGGGCATCGATAAGCGCATCAATGCGCCCATGGATGTGAGCTGCTTCTGTTTTGCTGTTCGGGCTTCTCTTCTTCTCTTGGGCTTGGGCTTTTCTTTTGGCTTTTCTTCTTCTTTTATTAGCTTGGGCTTTTGGATAATTTGGCAATTCCTCTTTTGGCTTTTGGCTTGGGCTTTTCTTCATTAAATCAAAGGGTCTTTGTTGAGAGATGTGAGTTTGATATTTATTCTTCATTAACCTGTATTTAAAGATAAAAAATAATTATTAGTGGTATATTTATTCATATAAAATAGATAATGAGGGTATAAAAATATAATAAAATGTGATTATCAGTAACTTTGATAACTTCAGAAAACGCCCAAAAGGTGTTGATTTTTTACACTTAACTTCCATAATGATGTTACGCCAAAATCTGATATTGACTAAAGTTAACCCTCAATGCTAGTATACACCCCTCAAATCATTTTTTTAAGTTAGCCCATAAATTTACAAACAACCTAAAAAATATGAAAAATTACAAATAGTCACCTAAAAATATAAAATTACAAATAACATTTAGAAAAATTAACAGCTTTTAAATTCTTGAAAATTGTATGAATCCCCCTAACAAATTGGGCTATTAGAAACTAGCCCTTCAAAATAAAAAAATTACATATAGCCCCCTAAAAACCTAAAATTGCAAAAAGCCCTTGAAAAGTCTAGAAACTGAAAAAAGACTCTTAAAACTCTAAAATTATAAATGACCCACAAAATTTTAAAAATTACAACAACCTCTTCAAAATTAAAAAATTACAAAAAACCTCTTTAAAATTTAAAAATTATAAAAAAACTTCTTTAAAAATCTAAAAAGTATAAATAACCCCCTCTAAAATAATTACAAACAACACCCTAAAAATTCAAAATTTTAAACAAACATATGAAAAGTATGAAAATTACAAAAAATGATAAATAGCACCCTAAAAATTTAAAATTACAAATAGACCCTTAAAAATCTAAAAATCATAAGCAGACCCTTCAAATTAGAAAATTACTAAGAAACCCAAAAAAAATATATAAAAAACCCTTAAAATATAAAAGTATAAACAATCCCCTAAAATATAGAATTAGAAACAACCCCCTTTAAAATTTAAAAATACAATCAACCTTTTAAAAATTCTAATAATTACAAACATATCTCTAGAAAAATATAAAAATTATAAGCATCAACTTTTTAGGGGTTTGTGCCAAAAATTATTGGGGTTCAAGTGAAAAAATTGTAAAAAATTATTGTGTTATTAGAGCGCATTTTGGTTATTTTACTACACATGAACTAATGATGTTAATTTTAAGAGTTTTCTGTCAAAAGTTATTAGGGGTTTAGTGAGAGTTTTAAAGATATTGGGGATTTAGATAGACGCCAAACTTATTAGGGATTTAGTGAAATTTACCCATATTTTAATTTTGAATTTTTTTCAATATGTACCCCTAAATTGTAGGTATTTTTAGATTGCCTCAAATCATGATAATTATAAATTTGCCCCAAATAGATTCTCCATATAAATGTGATAATTACACCCTTCAACACATACATACATATATGGACACATTCATACATACATACATAATACAACTTGATTATGTTTTCATAAATCCCATTTCATAACCCCCAATTAAATTCACCATGAATTGCATTAAATTAAATCAATTGTGTTTTTATAACTCCCTATTAATCTACAAGCCTTTTAAATTTCATCCCAAAATCATAACCCCCATCCCATTATTATATGATCATTTCTCTCATCCCTTCCAAATAAAACAAGCAGAGTCATAGAGAGTCATGTTATGCACTTGATATTTTCAACTCCATGCTAGGTTATGCTTGAGAAAAGATGGGAACAAATTATATGTGTTTTTTTCGATTATATTATGTTGGTCCTAGGATTGCAAATGAAGAAGAGTTGGAAGAGCTCAAGACTTTCGATAGCATTTTTGTAAAATTATAACAGACTAGATGTAAATAGTAGATGATTGAGGTAAACATTATATGTTTTAAACTTTTGTATAGATTTTCAGTTCTCATTTTGGTTATGTGTCATTACTTAAGCAAATGAGTTGGACATGTACAATTGATTTAGTGTCCATCTCAAATTGTTTGATATTTGTATGCTTAGATTTGTACAAAATAGCAAATCCCCGAGAGTTATTTATACTTAAGTAGGAATTTACAGTCAAGTTAGGCTTTGCACAAACTCTTTGATATTTACATGTGCATGTAGATATACCGAAAAAACTCTTGGATATTTGCATGTAAATTGTAATTCCTACTTAGCACTTACATTTGCACAAATCCCCTCCTCATAGATAAATTTTAACAATTGTAGAAAAAGGAAATCTAAACCTGAATAATTCAACCCCATCCTCAAACTTTTTATCAAAAAATCATTAAGTATAGTATCACTCTATTTATGTCCCTCTTCTCAATGTTCTAGCTATGAATTAAAAAAAAAAGGATGATGGGCTCAAGAGAACCGTTGAAGCCATGCTTGCATTGCCCCTGCTCTCACTATGAATTAAATATATTAATTTCATATTTACATTCTTGGATTTGTACTTACGATTTTTTTAATTAAGGATTTGTGCTTACAGTTGACTACAGAGATTTGAGGAATCGATCAAGGTTTCAATGATTGAGGCTGGTGGTCTAGGCTGTAAATTGTAGGACATCAATATGAAGACCATCGGGATATATGTCTAACCTCAATAGAAAGTTTCTCTTCTTGTCTTATAATTTTTATTCTATCTGGTCTCATATGCAATAATATGGATAATTCGTGTCATTCAATAGCTTTCTTAATATAAAAGTGAAATCATACTATATAAATTTCTTATACATGGTTTTGTACTTGGTTTCTTGTTGTCACTAGATAACTAGGGTCTCAACAATCTGCTTCTTTATGAAATTCAATTGTTTGACAAGTCATTTTATCCAAAATTCCAATTGTAAAAAAACTTTTTTCTATATATGAATGAAAATTACATTTTAATTGAATTACTTAATCCAATATTCTAATTATAATAATATTTTATCTATACATTTTAAATTTATGTTAACTACAATATATTAACTATAAATTTTAAAATATATTTAACTAAGTATATTTAAATTTAATAATAAAATTGGACACATTTAATTCATTGTCACGAAGGAGTGGAAAGTCCATCTCCCTCTAAGCCTATCTAAAGGTTTTTTAAAGAAATCTCTTTTTTGATTATACTAATTTTAAATATAATTGTAAAGGTGGAGGAGCTTGGAATTCCAAAAAAGTGGTTGGAAATTCAAAGGTGAAGTTGTTGTTGGACTTCTTATTTTGATGATGATTTAACAAACAATTTACAACTAATATTGGTTTTAGTATTTTGTTTTTGTGTTGTTTAGTATACACAGAAAAATGAGCTACATGGATATTCAAGCCTATGCAAATCAAGTCAACTAATCAAGTTCAAGCTTCAGAAGATTATTTCTTGGTATACTTAGTATAGGTTTATATAATGTGTGTTAATTCTACAAGCTCAAATATACACACACATATACATTTGTGAATTTTCTCAAAACATAGGCACTTTTATGCAAATTCTATGTTAATATGTTTTGGACTATATATACATCATAAACATCTTTTATTATGTCCATATAAACATTCCATAAGTTTTCAAAATTTGTTTTGAGTCAAAAATCAAAAATCACATGTTTTCTTAAACATGTATTTTAGTATTTTTGAATATTTCTGATATTTCACAAATGGTAAGAGAAAATTGAAAAATTCCTTTTCCAACATGTTCATATTCATGTTTATAAACATTTCTCAAAGTTTTATATTTTTGGAATTTATTTGCTATTTTTAATAGAGGTTTGAATTTCGTTTGTACTATTCAATTCAGGCTGAAAACATGTTATCAGTCGACTGAAGGTTTTTATCAGTCGACTGATGAAACTGCCTGCAATCTTCAAAAGTTTCTGTTTCTTATTCGGTCGACTGACCATTCGACTGATGACATCATCATTCGACTGAAGATATTCATCAGTCGACTGATAAGCTGTTAGCTGCCTGTAACGGTCAGCTCGTCAGTCGACTGATTCAGCTCATCAGTCGACTGATTCAGCTCATCAGTCGACCAACGCTGTAACGACTAGTTTTCCAGTTTCTGTTATTTTGTCTGTTTGCTTGGTTTTTCTTGGTTTTGGGGTTTTATTTCTTCATCCTATATATACCACATACTATTTCATTTCTGAACTAACATAAAGAGAGTTTAAAAACAAGTTTTAAGGGTGGTTTAAGTTTGTTTAAGTGTTTGTTTACAAAATTGGTTTTGTGAAGATTGTTTCACAAGAAGAGGAGATCATCTTTGGTTTGAGCTTTTCATTTCACATCTCCATCTCTCTTGTTCTAGAGAAGTTTTCTCAACTCGTTTATCTAGTTTGTTTACATTTACATTATTATATTTATATTTGCTAGACTTTAATTGAGTTTGATTTTATTTTCTCATTGCTTGCACACACAACCATTGAACTTAAGTATTTTCACATATTGTATAATTTGGGGTTGTGGTGAGTGTAACCTTAAGAGTGAGCCTAAATTGTGTTCTTATCTATTAAAGAGGACAAATCTTGTAATTGAGCCTTATTGTGAGAGTATCACTTTGTAATACACATTTACACCAAGATGAGTGTGTGGTGAGGACGTAGTCGATACCAAGAAGAGTGGCGTCGGTAGTAAATCCTAGAGAGAGGTAGTAAAACCGAGCACTTGAGGAAGACGTGAGGACCGACACTTGAGGTTGTAGTTTGTGTATGTAAATTGTGAGTGACTTGTAGAGTTTTCGATGAGCTAGAAAACCGAGTGTGTAGAGAAGTTCCGGCTTCCAAACCAGGTGTGTCGATAGTGGATTTCTTCCTTGGAGTGGGGAGCGGAGACGTAGGACAGAAGGTCCGAAATCCGTGATCATATTATTGTGTTTGGATTGCTCTTTGTGTCCACTATTTGTTTACACTATCACTCTTGTTTATTTTCTCTTGTGTTTATATTCTTGCTCATATCACATTGTATATCTATCTTGTAAGAATAATTTGTTATGTGTTTATATTCTTGCTCATATCACATTGTATATCTATCTTGTAAGAATAATTTGTTAATAAGTTTTAATCGGTAGTAATATCTAATAAGATTAGCAATAACCCTATTCAACCCTCCCCCCTCTAGGGTGCTTTTAGTTGTATGTAGACATAGAAGAGAGCTTTCATTCTATATGAATTGCGTTATCTCTTCGAATTAATGATAAATTATCAAGACTTCTGTAGAGACCGTTTATTCCCTCTAAATTTACCTCCATTAACACCCATTCTTACAATATAAATACCTACAACAAACCCTTCAAGAACTTAAAAAAAAATGCAGGAACACCCGAATGAATTATATATTTTGCAAAAAATCCATAAATTTACAAAATCTTCATAAATACCCAAGAGGTTTCTAGAATATGCAAATTTTGCAGAGAAATCCACTGAACTTAGAATAAATCTAAAAGACTTCCAAACCTTGTAAATTATTGAAAAAAAAACAAAACTAAACAATTTGGTAGAAAAACCCAAAATACTTCCAAAAACTATGATTTTTTAAGGAAAAGTACCTAAATTATCAATACATCAGAACTTGTAAAATTTAAAGAATAAATGAATTTCCAGTTTAAAGAATAAACTAAAAATTGCTGAAATAAACTAAAGCTTTAGTTTTAAAGAATAAATCCTAAACCTTTAAAAAGAGCCTTGAAATTTCACATTTTTAGAAATTCATAATATAAAATAAATATGACCATGTCCAACACACGTGCACTATATTAGTATATAAAAAATGCATTAAAAGATTGTATCTTGTCCCCGAAAAAAGAAAAAAAAAATTAGTAAAAGATTACATCCAGTTTTCGTTCCCCTAAAATGTTTCCAGGAGGGCCCGCATATACTTTCCTCTGTTCGACACCATTCCGCGTGGCCCACGAGTCCATTGACCGTTCCTAACCAATTTGAGTGACAAAGATTAGAGTAAGTTCAACATCTTGATTTAGTCAAGATCAAGAATTTTCTTCTTATTCCCACATGTGCTCTTCTTTGATGGCGACACTCGATTTTATATTTTCTTTCCCATTTTTAACAGAGAGGATAATTTGAATTTTTTCGCCTTTACTAAAATTGTGAAGTGAGATTAAATGTTGATTTAAAAGAAGATACAAATGTTGCATTCATGAAAATTTTGACAATTATTATATGGTAGCTCTTGAGGTGCCAAACACAATATATGCACCCCTTTTAAGTTCACACACCAAGAAAAGATTCTCTAAATTGTATGATG
>NC_033794.1:41499025-41501438 GCF_001876935.1 Asparagus officinalis | reverse complement strand
ATAGATCATAATATAGCAAAGTGTTTAACTTTGGCTGAATTATGAGATTGATATATTTTGTTGAATCTAAGAACTAATTTGATATATTTTCTTACTCCAGCGATGATAAAGTATATAAAGTGAGACATGGTGACAACATGGTCTTTTTTTTGCTGAAGCAAAAATTTCAATATTACATAGGTATATTTCCAATGTAGTATAGATAAAGTCTTTGTTGTTGTTGTTGTTGTTGTTGTTATCCCAATATTACTTGGGTGTTATACCCCTAAAAAATATTATTGTTAATCTCCATTGCACAGTAAACATGTGTTCTGCAGTTTATACAGCTAAGTCAAAACCAAAATAATCTCTGCCTCAGTTCGACTAACTATTCAGCCGACATCTCGTGTAACTGAGGCAAAAGGCGGTCCTACTCGACCAACCCTTCAATTAATTCCCTAAGCAATTTGACTCAACCAACTGTTTGGCCGACATCCCGTGTAACCGAGATAAAAGGCGGTACTTGTCGTCCAACCCGGCCAATCACATTTACAAATAACCCCACTCGGCCCAAGCCATTAACATGTATAGTTGACTATCAACTAGACGACTAAGAGAGTGGTAGTTTTCTCGAACCCCGCGCCGACAGTCTCCTGACCTTGCATTAATTGCCCTGACAAAATCATTATTGCCCCAGTCAACAAAGTCGTTAAGACTTATCATGCCCGTCAGCACCAAACAGCTGCTGTCGCTTATCATGAAACACCTGGGCAACCCCTCTTTCATAGCAGCCGATACCCGTCAGCTGTCTGCCAACTCAGTTGCCTAGTTGGACTCGGCTCAAGTTATCTTCTTGCCTCTCATAACCACTATAAAAAAGAGGTGCACTGCATGAGATAAAGAGCTTTGATTTTTTTTCTCTTACAAAAACTATAAATTGACTTAATACTCCTCCACTCAAAATTAATCACTAACTTAATCGTCGGAGAAACCACCGGAGAACCCAACTCCAGCCTCTTACGAGTTCTTTCTTGTGTAGAGAAGAATAATGTCTCCTAGAAGGCTAGAACCATTCATTAGAAGAAGAGAAAAGACCCTACTCAATCCAAGAACTTTAAGATAATTACCTGTTTGATAACTTACATCAACACTTGGGTATATTACAAAAGATCATCTTCATCTACTGTACATATTTTTTGAAGAATCCCGCTCACTTTAGAAAGAGGACCAATCCAATTTCAATACCAAATCTCCTTATTCTATACTATATGCTTAAGAAGAGTCCCCTTTTTATTTGCTCTTTCCGTGTAAGTCACATTGTTGTAGAAATTTTGGCAATGTCCTCTCACTTTTGAAAATTTGAAGAAAAGGTCCTCACACTCGCAAAACTCAACGAAATGAGCTCACGTTTAGAAAAATAAATGCAAATGTCCTCACTCCCCGAAATCAATAAAATTGTACTTACATCTCCTACCTCAAGTTTGTATTGTGTCATGCACATATCAAGTACGTCAGAAGGTTGGTGATAACTAATCAAATAAGTAGTTTAAGGATGGAGGTTGGTTACTATGAACTTAGAGTGTACATGTTTTTCTAAATATTTAGGTCAAGTGCGGGCATCAATACAGACGTTTGAAGAACAAAACCCCATCATAGAATTAACGGGGTCATCAACAATCTTAGTCTCGTGGATGAGGGACATAATTTGTTAGTTTCTGGATGAGAGGGTTTCTTCAAAAGTAGGATACATATGAAGGGGTTTTCTGATAATCTACCTATAAATAAGGGCAGAAATACCAGATTGTTATATTTTTATTGATCCTTTTTCATACTTTTTTTAACTCCGGAGAAAAATTTGAAACGAGTCCCTCAAATCTTCACTATTTTGATATTAGTCCCCCAAATCATTAAAATTTTAAAGTAGTTTACATATTTAACTTAATTACAAACCCAAACTCATTCCAAACTCCCATATCCTCTATTTCATTCTCTTACAAATCCTTTACCCATTTAACTCAATTATAAATTCAAATTCATTTCTGCCCTCATCATCTCTATTTCAACCCCTTACAAACCCCATATCTATTTAACTCAATTATATACCCAAACCTATTTCAGTCTCTATCTTCTTCACTTCAAAACTCTCATCTTCTCCTTCTCCATTTCAAACTTTTTTGAAACGGAGAAGATGAGAGTTTGAAATGAGTTTGAGTATGTAATTGAGCTAAATGGGTAAGAAGGTATGTAAGGGGTTAACATGGAGAAGATGAGTGTTTGAAATGAGCTTGGATTTATAATTGAGTTAAATGGCTACGGTGTTTGTAAAGGGATGACACGCATGGAGAAAATGAGAATTTGAAATATATTTCGGTTTCTAATTCAGTTAAATTTGTGTTAAAATTTTTTTTTTTTTTTTTGGGGGGGGGGGGGAAAT
>NC_033794.1:41490797-41499015 GCF_001876935.1 Asparagus officinalis | reverse complement strand
GGGGGGACTAATATCAAAATTATGAAGATTCGAGGGCTTAATTTCAATTTTTTTCGTTGGCGACCAAGTTTTGGGCCTATTTGACCATCGAGGTCAATAAAATTACCAAACTGTCACTGGAGCAATAAAAAAAATACTTAAGTGTTATAAAGGGTCAACAAAAAATAACAATCTGAAATTTTAGCCCATAAGTAAGTTTTTTTCTCGTACGACATCATGAATGGCTAAAAACATGTAAATGAGTAAGGAACAGGTTGCAAGTAATGTAACGGATAGGATCATGAAGGGAAAAAAGAAAAAGGAAAAATAAAACAGAACAACAAACTTCAATTTCTTCACCATTAATTACTTTATCCCTTGCTCATCCGGAAAACCCCATTTCTGGAAGGGAAAAAAACCAAAATCAAAATCAAAATCGGAATTAAAATTAAAAAAAATTCAAAACCAATAGAAAATGTGGAAGAAAAGGTATTGACAGGGTGAAGGAAGGTAAATTGGTTTTCTTACCTTCAAGCCTCTCTTTCTCCCTCCTTTAAACAAAATCAAACCCAATAATAATAATAATAATAATAATAATAATAATAATGAAAAAAGAAACCAAAACCAAATCAGAAAAAAAAATCTCAACATTTGACCCTTTCCCTTCTTCTTTCCCCTCTTCTTCCTCCCTCTTTCTCCTTCCTCCCCATTTTTAAAAAAAACCATATTTTTATGCCCCAAATCCCATTAACTTGATGGTTATCTCACAAAATCCCTCACACCCAAGTCCCCAACATCCAAAAAGAGAGGAAAAGCAACATGGGTCTTTGCATCTCGAGCCCCAGCAAGGTTAGTGGATCCAATAGCAGGAGCAACGACAATAGAAACCCTCAACAGCAACAGCAACAACAGCATCAGCAGAAGACAAGAGAGGTTCAATCCCAGCAAAGGGCACCAGGAAAAAGGACAAGTGGGTCCGTTCCTTATGGAAAAAGGCAAGATTTTGGGTACGATAAGGATTTTGAGAGCAAGTATTCCATTGGGAAATTGTTGGGTCATGGGCAGTTTGGATACACGTTTGTGGCAACGGATAAGAGGAATGGAGATAGAGTTGCCGTCAAGAGGATTGACAAGAACAAGGTGATCGATTCGATCTTTTCGGTTTTCGTTTCTGGGGCAAAATTTGATTGAATGGATGGTGTTATGTTGACTTTTTCTTTTTCTTTTTTCCTTTTTGTATTGTTTAGATTCAATGATTCGGACAAATAGGATTTCAATGATGAAATTTACAATTTTGGTTTGTGGGGAAGTTAGAAGTTTGATCTTCAGGTTATAGGTGCTAGAATGGATGGTCCATGAACAAAATTCAACCTTTCATTGTTTATTTAGTTATCATTAACGGGTCCATGAACAAAATTCAGCCTTTCACACGCAAGAAGAAAAATATGCTAAGGGTCAGAAGATAAGTATTCGGTTGGGAAATTTTTGGGTCCCTGGCAATTTCGATACACTTTTGTGGCAACTGGAGATAGAGTTGAAGAGGTTCGCCTAGGCGAGGTGAACATTTTTCAATCTTTTTCGGTTTAGTTTCCGGGGTTTTGTTGATTTTGTGGAATGCTTTGTTCAAAACATAACGTTGGGGGTTATGCATTTTGTGAATTGCTTTTGATTGAATGGATGGTGTTTGTTGAGATCTTGATTGTCGTTTTGATTCAACGATTCCAGTCAATAGGATTTTTTTATAGTGAAATTGTATTTTCATTGATGGAAAGTGATGGTTCATGAACATTACTTCTTTAACTATCATTAATGGGTATATGAACATTAATTTCAGTGTTAATACAAAAAAAAAAATCTTATTTTGTGTTTTCTTGTTAATATAGAGGGAGTCATAGGATACAGTGGTCTTGCAGGTTCTATTATACTGTCCATTTTGCCAATTGGTTTTGATTGATGAACAGTGTTTACATCAAAATTTTGCATCTTGTTTGAATTCAATGGTTCTAGCAAATAGGATTTTCGCAGTCAATTTGCAATTGCCATTTGATAGAAATTTGGGAATTTCACCTTCAAGTCACCGGTGCTAGAATGGCAACATTGTTTCTCAACTTTCTTTAACTATAATGGGTTCATGAACAATAAGTTCAGCCTTAATATTAATAATGAAAATCTAATTATTGTACTTTCTTGTTTATGAACAAGCAGTTATAGGATATACTGGTCTTTCGAGTTCTATTTTCCCATCGTTTGGACACATTTGTATCTGAATTTGTGTAGTTTATAACTATTTATATTTAGCCCAGAGGTTTCTTTAATGCCTCAAACTTAAGAAACTGTTTTTATTTAATAGCTTAAGAAGGAAACTGTGCAAGTAAACGTTGTATTCGCAATAGTGCCTAAATTAATTGGCAAGACTAGTGACCTTGTTTTGCCATTGGCTTTCACAATGTTTAACTAGATTTTTCCTTGCCATAATTGTGAGAATTGATATGACCTAATAAACGCAAAGGTGTCAAGACTTAGAAGTCTGGTTGAGATTACTTAACTTAGATGGTAGGATTTCTGTCTTGTATCTCTATATGACATAGACAGGGTATTGGTTTGTTGGCAGTTGAGATCATCGTCAGTTTTACTTCTACGCGGTAGTATCAATTTTCTGAATAACATATTTCTCCTGGAAATAGAGATCTCTGACTACTCGTCGAGTTTTTGAATACACACAACATGTAATAATTATTCTTCTATAGTGACATCAGGGAAAAGTCAAAAGATGTCAAAACTATGGGCAAGGAAATAAGATAAATTTTGTGAACAGAGCACATTAAAGATGGAAAAACTATAGAAATTTGTGATATTAGATTCTTTCCTCGGTGGAGAATGGTTTTTAGATCTATAGGTATACCTTAAGGAGGGAAAACTCAAAACTGCCCAAGTCTGTGCTACTAGATTCTTAAGAGAAAATTCTTGGCAGAGAATGATTATTAAATCTGATGTATGATGTACCTATGGCAACAATTTTATATGGCTTTTTCTGATAATAATTTTTCACCATGTTAAATAATTACGGATGACGAAAATTGGAAACGTTGTAGATTTGGGAAAGTTAACCAGAAAAGTAGTGTCCATACTAGATCTGAATGTACCTCGTCCCAAATGAATGGGACTTGTAAAAGTCACCATCCTTTTTACCCTACGTTTATTTCGTATGTTCTGAAGCAACTCGTAGCTAGCCCTGTATACTGATAAAAATTATAAAGCTAAAAGTTATATCATAAACTGCTGTTTTAAGCTGTTTCCATGCATTAAAATTGTCATATCACCAGATTTATGAATCTAATATTTGAGGCTTTCTTTCTTATTTTTTCGCAGATGACCCTTCCAATTGCTGTTGAAGATGTCAAGCGAGAAGTAAGGATTCTTAAAGCCCTAAGAGGCCATGAGAATGTAGTCCACTTCCATAATGCTTTTGAAGATACTTCTTACATATATATAGTTATGGAGTAAGTTTTTCCTTTGTGAACCTTGCTAATAAAGCTATCTTTTGTTGAGCACTATTGAATGTATTATAACTGCAGGATCTTATTCATTCTTTATATTAGATTTATTTGATGTTCATACTCCACTAACAGCGAAACGAATTCTTGTATATTGATTCACAGAAGAATTAAGATCATTTTTCATGTCCTGTTCTATTGATGCTGTGTAAATTATGCATGACTGGTTTCCTTGGTCAACACAGTCTGTTACCAATTTTATCAAGAACTTTAATGCTTTCTGCCTAATATACAGTCATGTTATCCGCTTGTGTTTTTTTAATCATCTGATTGCTCCAACTTTTTTTGGTAAAAAGTACATCATTTATTTTAAGATAATCTACACATTGAGAAGCAATTCAGGATAAAAACGAGGCGCAATACTGCAATATTGGCATGAAACAGACAATCTATGATTCGTACTGGGTAATTTAGTTGACAATTTTATTTGCTACTAGTCTATTATGAAGAATTTAAAATTCAATACTCTTTTTAAACCACGTGGTAGCTCTGTAATTGGTTTATTATGGTTACCTTTTCTCAGCTTTGACATGTTTGCAACAAATCAAACTATTTTTTATGAGGATGCTGATCTTTTATTTGTGTTTTATTAGGTTATGTGAAGGCGGCGAACTACTAGATCGTATATTAGCCAAGTGAGACTTCGCTTTCTTGTGTCATCAATTTCATGTTTTTTTCCTTTTTATTTGTGTATAAAAGAATTTCTTTTCACCACCTATATTTCATTTCTAGAAGGGCTGACTCTTCGACTTAAAGTCTTCATATACATTCTCTTGCCGTCTATTTCATATTAAAAGCACCTTAGCATCCATTTATACTGAGTTAATATTTTTTTCTCAGGAAGGATAGCCGTTATACAGAAAAAGATGCTGCAATCGTAGTACGCCAAATGCTTAAAGTTGCAGCTAAATGCCATTTACATGGTTTAGTACACCGTGACATGAAACCTGAGGTAAGTCTTAGTAACTGTAGCAAGCTTTAGTGACTCCACACTTAAGGGTTTGTGTCTTAGTAATAACTATATATTTTTCTTTGCAGAACTTTCTTTTTAAATCAACAAAAGAAGATTCACCTCTTAAGGCAACAGATTTTGGCCTATCAGATTTTATAAAGCCAGGCGCGCGCATAGCCAAATTTTTGTATGATGCTTATCCAGATTTTTTTCATATAAAATTTTAAAATTTTTGTATAATGCAGGGAAGAAATTTCATGACATTGTTGGAAGTGCATATTATGTTGCTCCCGAAGTATTGAAACGTAAGTCTGGGCCCGAGTCAGATGTTTGGAGCATAGGTGTGATTACTTATATTTTGCTATGCGGAAGGCGTCCCTTTTGGGACAAAACTGAGGATGGAATATTTAAGGAGGTAATATCCTTAATAATTTGTGTGATGTTCATACATTGCTTCTATCTCTGTGCTTTTGGCAATTCCATACTTGTGATATTCTATTTAAAATGTTTATGCCAGTAGATATACACCTGAGATTATGAGCCAAAGGATAAATGAACTTTTAGGTTTAGTACATTATATTTATCCAAGTGCACTGTAGTGATGTGGAAGTTTTTTACCATGTTTTGATACATATTTGAAAAGAACAAAAATAGAGCTGGTTCTATTTTATACTTCTTAGACCTTGAGGAACATGTTTGTAATTGTAGTTTAATCATGCATAACTAGCTCTTGTTACTTCCTTTTGGACTGATTCTGTTAGAAATTAACAATATGCATCATTTACTGCTGAATAATACGGTCCGGTTTTCTTATGTAATGAATTGTTTTTATATGGATGATTAAAAATCATGATGAAGTATCTTTAGAACTTTTTCATTGATGCCGTGTACTTAACAAGAGAAATAATCGTATTGCAAAAGTTTTGGAGCAAAAACCTAGTTTATCATTTTTGGGGCTTGCATGGGCTTCACAGTCCGTCACAGGTTTGTTATTGATGGCAATGCTGTAAATCTCAAAACTTCTTTCTTTCCATTATGTCTTCTCAATTTCTTTGTCTTTTATTTTGTGTTATTATCTCTCTATTAAGCTCTACCTTATTAACCATCCCTATACTACCAAATCAAAGCTTTATGCAACACTACATTTTGGGACACATGCATGTCTAGTTGAAAAGGTGGGAGTATTTTAATCTTTACACAAACATTTAATTGTGAATGAATTGAGAAATGAGAGGCTCCAGTCTCCATAAAGCATTTATGTGGTGGGCCCCTATGTTTCATTTGGTTAATATGTAGGTCAATTTTTTTATGTGAAAGCTTCACATACACAAACTCAAGCCTTTATAGTTACATAGTAGTGAAGATATTCTTGTCTTCAGTTCAATGAATTGGTTTGATAAGATTGCAATAACATGACCTCATAAGTTTGTTTGATGATTGATTCACTTGGTATTTTCTTTTGCAATTTTAACTTCGATCATTGGAACCTTTGCTTATATTTTTGTATGGTACTGGTTTTCAGGTGTTAAGGAACAAACCCGACTTTCGAAGGAAGCCTTGGCCAAGCATAACGAATGGCGCCAAAGACTTTGTTCAAAAGTTATTAGTTAAAGATCCCCGTACGAGATTGACTGCTGCCCAAGCTTTGTGTATGTAATAAATCCTAATCTTTACAATTCCATTATAGTCTTATAGATTATGTTGAAATAAAACAATTTTGTGTCATTCAGATATTAATTCCCTCAAATCTTCAATAATTCCATTTTAGTCCCTCAAATCTTTGAAATTGCTCATAAGTCTCTAAAATCTTATGGAATCTTGTAATTTGGTCCATCAATGATCAAAATACCCCAGTTTATGTTTCCCCCAAACTCTCTTGTTTGAAAAACATTAGCTGAGGGGTATTTTGGTCACAAAGGGACCAAATTGCAAGACCCGTTAGGAATTGAGGGACATGAGCAATTTCAAAGATTTGAGTGGGGACTAATATTGAATTATTGGAGTTTAGTTTATTTTCAAAATTTGTATGGACTATTATAGTCTTTAATTACTCTAATTCATTATAAGTTGCAAGTTAAAGCTTATCAGATAGACAATGATCAACTTTCTTCTCTCATCACATTTTATCTTCACCTTTTTAGATTTTTTTCATGAACTAAATTTTGATGGTCGCTCATTTTTGCAGCACACCCATGGGTGAGAGAAGGTGGAGATGCATCAGAAATTCCACTAGATATATCTGTTCTCAACAACATGCGTCAGTTTGTGAAGTATAGCCGTTTGAAGCAATTTGCACTTAGAGTATATTTCTTACTTTTTACCTTTCCTTTTTTCCCCTCTGATTCCTTTGAGCTCTCATTATCTTTTGTGAATTACTATACTAGGCACTAGCAAGTACACTCAATGAGAATGAGTTGGCTGATCTTCGAGACCAATTTGATGCAATTGATGTTGATAAAAATGGTTCAATCAGTCTCGAAGAAATGAGACAGGTAAGTTTCTTTTACAACCTAGAATTAAATGTTGCGATTTGCAGAATTATTCTAAATGAAAAGGTAGGTCGAGCACTTAACTAGTATGTTTTAGAGGTCTGGAGGTTTTACTCATGTTATATGTGTTGGGAGTTTAAAGCCCATGAGGGAGCATTTGATGAGACATGAGACAATTAGTATAGCTTTGTTAGATTTAACATTGTTTAGTTTAGCTTTTTACCTCATCTTACTTCTCTTGTTAGAATATAGAATTATATCTATTAACTATTGTTTATTTTCAAAATAATATCTGACACGTTTCATCTCAACTTGAGAATTTTCATGTTTTGGGAGACATTTTTAAGATGTTATCAGAGCCATTGAGGTTTTAATCAGTTGTGCGCGTATCAAAAGGCAGATATTAGAAGGAACAATTATCATCACGCAAGAAAGGGCTTCAACTTTCAGGAAAGTGGTGGAATATAAAAATATAAGATATCCAATATGCTCCATCTTTATTCTACAGTGTTACACATGATGATTTATTATATATTTATATGATCCCTAGGCCAAGTAACCCTTATCCCAACATAAAAATGAAATCGGTGCCCCACACACCCGGATCTGATTTGGTGTGCATTTTTTTCCCACTAGGTAAACTGTCATTCATGTATAAAATATGTATAAGCTGAAATATGTTATGCCCTGTTTAAAAAAAAGGACGTGTAGATAATCTTGACGAATGCATATGTGACCAAGTGTTTGTTTGGTGATGCTGGTCAATTGTGGTGTCTGATAGCTTGCATCTTTCTTCATAAATCATAGGATTTGTCCACATATCTGAATATTTATCCAAATTTACTTATTTACTCACAGGCTCTTGCAAAAGATGTTCCTTGGAGAATGAGAGAGCCACGTGTTATTGATATTATTCAAGCTGTAAGTTGATATTCCTTTTGCACTCGAACATTTCTATTTTTCCTCCTTCAACACTGTGTTTATGTATCAAATTACCTGTTTTATATAACACTGGATAGGAAGCGCAATTTGCTAGTGTTAAACTGATACATGATTTCATGCATGTACTATCAGATCTCAGACCTGAACTGAGTTACAAAAATGAAATATCTGTAACTGACTTACCCAATAAACTAATGCTTCTAGAGAAGTATCTCAGGTCTGATACATGGACTTTTTTTGTTTCTTGTCTTTATAGAATTTATTGCACTACCAAACTTTAGATAATTCCACAAAGCCCTCCT
>NC_033794.1:41448005-41490253 GCF_001876935.1 Asparagus officinalis | reverse complement strand
GAGCTTTTTTGGGGTGGGGGGGTGGGTGGTGTGGGTTGGGGGGTGTTTGCACAAAAACTCTGATCTCTATAAATCATATAAAACCCCACTTTTAATTTCTGCACTTACTATCATGACAGATGGTGATTATTTAAGTTGTCATGTCCTCGATTGGCAACTTGTGGACAAAATTACCCTATCTTACTAAACATGAACTTCTATTTAAACCGCTTTTCAGGTAGGGTAGGTAAAAAGTAGAAAAGGGTACTTTAGACTTTTTACTCTACTGCAATCACGGTACGAGAATTTCAATGCTCCTGTGTGTAGTTGGGGGGGGGGGGAGGTTCTCGATTTAAAAGCTGAGGGACTTTTGTGATTTACCCGTCAAATTTCATTTTCATAGATGCTTTCATTCTACTCTCTCTCTCTCCTTATTCTAAAGTTTAACCCATGCTGAACTAGAATTGTTTCCTAAAATATTTTGACAGATTGACAGCAACACCGATGGACTGGTGGATTTCTCTGAATTTGTTGCTGCAACACTACATGTACGGCAGTTGGAGGAGCACGACAATGAGAAGTGGAATTCACGATCCCAAGCTGCATTTGATAAATTCGATATGGATAGAGATGGATATATCACTCCGGAGGAACTTAGAATGGTACCTTTTCTTTTAGGTGTATGTTATCCTTTTAAGACTATTAATAATGCTAATTCTCACTTTCACATGCTATCAATATGTAATCTCTGTCAAAATATTAGAAAGTATAAACACAGCACTCCCAAGAAACTCCCTTCCCTCCCATGTTTTATTTTCATATAAATTTTGTATTATAGAAAGATTCTTTTACAGAAGGAAGCCACAGCCTATATAGGCGAAATATCCTACCTATAACTTAGAAAGAAAAATCTGGAAATTTAGTTGCCTATTTTTACCCTCTGATACAGCATAGATTCTTTCCTTCTATCTTGTGTCATTGTAAGCAATAAATATATAAAAGATACATTTCAGTTATGGTAAAAATCTTGCGCCATAAATTATGGAACAGCTGGCCTGAGTTGTTCATTTCACACTCCCCCTCAAGTTGGCATGTAAAGATCCAACATGCCCAACTTGCTCAATACATCATAAAACGCAGTACTAGACACTCCTTTGGTCAAAATGTCGGCAAGCTGTCCTTCTGACCTCACGAAGGGCAATGAGATGACCTTCTCATCTAGGTTCTGCCGGATGTAGTGTCTGTCTACTTCCACATGCTTTGTTCGATCGTGTTGAACTGGATTCGAGGAAATTTCAATGGCCGCTTTATTGTCACAAAACAATCTCATCTCCCCCTTTCGTTCAAACCCAAGTTCTTCCAACAATTTATTGATCCAAATTAATTCTTGTAAACCAATCCGGATCCCTCTGAATTCAGATTCTGCACTTGACAGGGCCACGACATTCTGCTTTTTGCTCCTCCAGGTTACTAAATTACCTCCAACAAAGGTGAAGTATCCTGATGTTGACTTCCTATCAGTTATATTTCCAGCCCAATCTGCATCTGTATACCCTTCAACCTCAAGATGTCCATTTTTTTTGAAATAAATCCCTCTTCCTGGAGCACCCTTAAGATATCTCAAAATGCGATAAACAGCATCCATATGGTCCTCACTTGGGGCATGCATAAATTGGCTAACCACATTTACTACATAAGCTATGTCTGGTCGTGTGTGAGACAAGTAAATTAATCTACCTACAAGTCTTTGGTATCTCTCTTTATTTGTAGGTACTTGGTCTGGAAGAATTCCTAACTTGTGGTTTTGCATGATCGGGGTATCAACTGGTTTGCTGTCAAGCATTCCAGTTTCGGCCAATAGATCCAACACATACTTTCTCTGTGACAAAGAAATACCTTCCTTTGATCTTGCTACTTCTATTCCAAGAAAGTACTTCAATCCGTCAAGATCTTTCATTTCGAACTCCTTGGATAATCTCTTTTCCAACTGTTCAATCCCCTCTTGATCATCTCCTGTTATTATCATATCATCTACATAGATAATCAAAATGGTTATTTTTCCATGAGTTCTTTTAAAAAACAACGTATGATCAGAGTCACTTTGTATGTAACCATAGGCTTTCATTGCCTTACAAAACCTCCCAAACCACACTCTAGGAGATTGTTTCAAACCATACAACGACTTATCTAATTTGCACACTACATCCTTAGAACCCGGACATTCATAACCAGGAGGAATATCCATATATATTTCCTCTTCCAATTCACCATGTAGAAAGGCATTTTTTACATCAAACTGGTGTAACGGCCAATCTAGGTTAGCTGCTAATGACAACAACACCCTTACAGTATTTAATTTTGCAACTGGCGAAAAAGTATCTTGAAAATCAATACCATATGTTTGGGTAAACCCTTTAGCAACTAACCTAGCTTTATACCTTTCTACTAAACCGGTTGAACCATATTTAATAGTAAAAACCCACTTACATCCTACTGTCTTCTTTCCTTGAGGTCTCTCTACCAGTGTCCAGGTTTTATTTTGTTCAAGTGCATCCATCTCCTCCTTCATGGCTTGTACCCATTTCTGATATTTCAATGCTTCTTCAACTCGATTTGGAATGACTTCAGCTGAGATATTGGCAGTGAAACCTCTCATCTGTTGTGACAAGTGCTCACTTGTAACGAAATTTCCAATCGGATATGCTCCTCTCTTTTTTCCAAAACTTTCTGATGCGTATCTTTTTGGTGGCTGTCCTCTGTTCAACCTGGGAGGCAATCTATAAACATGATTATCATTTAAATTTTCAAGGTGGTCAGGAGCTCTTACCTCAGAGATATCCGTAGGAGCTGGGTCGTGTGGTTCTGGAAGGGACTGTATCATTTCAGAGGTCGGGTTGACAACCCGCCGGTTTGGATCACGTTTGTAAGTGCGCAACTGTTGGTGTTCAATACCAGAGGCCTCAACTTCCTTTTCTTGTAAACCAGGTTCGAACTCCCCATTATTTAGGCCCAGCTTACTCTCAGATGGACCAAGAGATGGAGGAAGGAATTATCTTGTGGACATACAGATGATGGGCCGATTTGGTCATGTTGGGACATATTACTAGCTTCCAGGCTAGTGTGGTCAAGGGCAAAATTAAGGTCAGATTCGATCTGGTCCGAAGGATACATTTCAAAAGAGTTAGATTCTTCTCCTACAGAGATCAGATCCCATAGTTGCTTCTGGTCCGAAGGATACATTTCAAAAGAGTTAGATTCTTCTCCTACAGAGATCAGATCCCATAGTTGCTTCTCTTCACTAATCTCCCCCTGAGAAGTAACTTGGGAATTTTGGAAAAAATATTCCATCTCAAGAAATGTTACATCCATTGTAACAATTATCTTTTTAGAAATAGGATTAAAGCAACGATAACCTTTCTGATTTATACCATATCCCAAAAAAACACACCGCTCTGCACAAGGTTCTAATTTAGATCTCTGAACTTTAGGAATATGAATGTAAGCCACACACCCAAAAATTCTAGGTGGAAGGTTGAGAATAGATGGTATATGGACATAAGATGACAATTTTTGAAGTGGGGTTTCAAAATTCAGTACCACAGATGGCATGCGATTTATTAAATAGACAGCTGTAGTAACCGCATACTCCCAAAATTTTTGTGGAACATTACTCTCAATTAGTAAGGATCTAGCAGTTTCTAGGACGTGTCGGTTTTTTCGTTCTGCTACCCCATTCTGTTGTGGAGTTCCCGCGCACGAAGTTTCATGTATGATGCCCTCATTTTGAAAGAAACTCTTTAGAATTTTATTCACAAATTCTCCACCATTGTCGCTTCTAAAGTATCTAATATTTTTATCAAATTGAGTTTTCACCATATTATGGAAAATCTTAAATATATTTGATACTTCATCCTTTGTTTTGAGAAGATATAACCATGTCATCCTTGTACAGTCATCCACAAACAGTACAAACCAACGATTTCCATTTGAAGAGTTTACTGGGGATGGACCCCAAACATCAGAATGTATTAAAGCAAATGGAATTGTACTTTTATTTGGACTTCTAGGAAAGGATACACGGTGACTCTTTGCTCTAATGCAAGTTTCACAATTCAAATCCTCATTCTCACAACCAGAAAAAAGACTAGGATAAAGTTTCTTAAGATACCCGAAAGAAGGATGACCTAATCGTCTATGCCACATCCATACCCGATTTCTCGAGTTAGCTTTCAAACTTGTAGAGTAATGAGTCCTTCCTGTAGCCATGTCATCCAAATGATACAATCCTCCTCGTTTAGAACCACGCCCAATAATCTCCTTCGTCCGGATATCCTGAAACAAGCAAAAACGAGGAAACATGAGAACACAACAATTCATCTCTTCACAAATTTGTCCGACAGAAAGCAGTTTTGTAGATAGTGAAGGAACCAGCAGTGTGTTTGAAAGAGTCATAGATGAAGAAATTTGAACATCTCCAGCACTCATTACTGGGTAAGATACCCCATTAGCATTTAAAATATCGCTTCTTCGTGCCTTGTATTCATTCACAAAATCAGACCTCGTAAAAGTCATATGGTCAGTTGCTCCAGAATCTATTATCCAATTATAAGATTCTTTTATATTTGAATGAGGATGTGAAATACAGATTTTACCTTCATTCTGTTTACCATACTTTACTGCTGGCACAAGAGATAAACCATTGGAGTGTGCTACAGACGCTGAACCCACTGCTTCACCTTGGGCCGAACCACCTCTTGACCCGATTGGGTCTTCTACTGTTCCTGTAGGTGTGCTTGCAACAGGGCCGGTTCCAGCTTTATTTGCCTCCCCCTGTTTTCCTTTTTTTTGACCCTTATACCAATCAGGAAACCCGATTATTTTATAACATTTCTCCTTGGTATGATTTGTTTTGCCACAATTAGAACAATAGAGGGAATTATTTGGTCGAGTAGAAGAACCAGGTTTTTGCATGTTCAATTTCTGATTTTGTGTAAGAAGTACCACCGGGTTTTGTAACTCGTCACCCTTTAACATAACAGTTTGACGGTTGTCTTCTCTACGAACCAATGCAAATGTCTGTTCTATGGTTGGGAATGGTTGGACTTGGAGAACATTAGCCCGGATATGATCTAAGCGATCATCTAGGCCATCTAGAAAAGTCAATACTCGGTTTTCTTGCAAAAGTCTATTATATGTTTCGATATCTATTGGGTTGGTCATAGGATTAGGTCTACGACAATCTAATTCTTTCCAAAGTCCTTGTAACTGAGTGTAATAAACCTCAATAGATCCACCCGATTGTTTGACCCGATTAACCTTTCTTTTTAATTCAAGCAATTGTGTCAAATCGTTCCCATCAAAGTAAGTGGTACGAACTGCATCCCAGACCTCTTTTGCAGTTGAGAAAGGAATAAAGTTACCTATCAGAGAGGAATCCATAGAGTTAATTATGTAATCCTTGACGAGTTGATCTTCCATGTTCCACTTTGGATTCGTATTACCCGAAGGTTGAGAGGAAGTGCCATCAATATAACCGAGCTTGCCCTTGCTCGATAACTTCATCTTCAACATCTGTGACCATATGTTGAAATTCTTGCCATCTAGCTTGACTGTCATTGCAGATATGACCCCATCTTGCGTTGGTTTTTGTTGCAGCAGTTGAGAAAGCGTAGCAGTCAAACTCTCAAGAAGAAGAGTCAGATCAGGTTTATTCTCAGGCTGATTTTCCTCCATCTAGGACAGGTAAATTTCAAACCAGAAGGAAGAGAGAAAGGAAGAAAAAAATATCCCTAAGTCACACAGCAACAGGAAACCTTAAGTCGCAGGAATAGCAACAAGGTTAATAGAACTGCGGACAACGCAAATTCACTGTTTTCAGCAAAGTAAAGGAGAACAATAAGAGGAGATATGAATACAAGTTAGACCCACTAGTCCACCTTCGGCATAGCCATCAACAAACTAGAGAATCGAACCTTCGCTCTGATACCATGTCAAAATATTAGAAAGTATAAACACAGCACTCCCAAGAAACTCCCTTCCCTCCCATGTTTTATTTTCATATAAATTTTGTATTACAGAAAGATTCTTTTACAGAAGGAAGCCACAGCCTATATAGGCGAAATATCCTACCTGTAACTTAGAAAAATCTGGAAATTTAGTTGCCTATTTTTACCCTCTGATACAGCATAGATTCTTTCCTTCTATCTTGTGTCATTGTAAGCAATAAATATATAAAAGATACATTTCAGTTATGATAAAAATCTTGCGCCATAAATTATGGAACAGCTGGCCTGAGTTGTTCATTTCACAATCTCTGTGCTACATTTTCCTCCCTTCCTAATATAGATACCATTTATTATTTGAGATGTCTCATATCTGCATAAAGAAGAAAATCTAGTTCTTCTGAGTGCCTGTAGATACCGATATTGTTCTATTCATTGCTACTGAAAACCTGTGTTTTTTGTGAATCACTTGAAATAAAGAAAGAATAGAGGACATGTTATATATTGAATAGATTTGAATTTCCTTAAATGAAAAATTGTTTAGTTCTATATGCTAACCTCTAAGTTAATATGTCGAATTTTAGAGCTAAACGTTTAACCTATAGAATGTCATATGATAGATGTAAAAGCAAATAACTTTTTCATATTAAACTTCTTCATTACATTCTCAATAATAAATCAGGAAAATATCTTTTGAACTTATCTTTCCAGCGAAATGTGAAAATAATTGCATTGCATCTGTTCTAACAAGTACATTATGCAACATTTACAACACTTGGTAATGTTTTCTCAAATAAAATGCAGTGTTTCCATATTTCAGACTTTTTTTTTGAATAAAAAATGTTCTCTTTTTCACAGGAACCACCATTAAAATAGGGTGAGAATATGGAAGCCATTTTTAAAGTTCAATTAAGAAAGAAACCACCTTTAAAGGGGTTTTGGTAGCTATCAACAACTTGGGCATGTTTTCTGGTGAGATATCAATTGAAATGTCCCAAAATGCCCTTAAAAACACACATACCAGCACAAAATTTAGGTTTAGGTTTGGTTTAGTAAGACATGTCACATGTCTGGTGCATGTGTTTTTAGGGCATTTTTTGGGGATTTCAAATGAAATTTCATTAAAAAAATGTATCAAGGTGGTTGATTGCTATATGGGATTTCTTTAATAAAGGTGGTTTATATATAAATTAAATTTTAAATGTGGTTTTGATATGGGTGTATCTTTTCCTCGCGAGGTTAGCGATCCTCATAGGAGCTTGAGGATAGATGATTCTCATGATAGCATGAGAATAGGGGTGTAAAACAGTACAGTGGAACGCAGGTGGAAGCGTGAAACGAGACGACGAGCAGCAGATTCGAAGAATCCAGTTTTCAGCTCGTGAGTCGACTCATACATGTACATGAGTCGACTCATCAGGTTAAGTCGACTCATGTCTGTCATGAGTCGACTCACGAAATCAAGCCCTGTTAGCAAAAGTCTCTGACCAGTCGTCTCATCAGTTATGAGTCGACTCATATGAGGTCATGAGTCGACTCATAACTGATCATGAGTCGACTCATCGACAGTTTCCTGATTCGTTTGGGTTTCTGTTCATACGAATTCCTGTTGGTTTTGGGCTTGGTTATTTACCAGATTATCATCCACGTTTGTACACCTATATAAAGGGTTGTTTAGGGTTTCTAAACATCATCTTAGAGATCTTAGATCAGAGAGAAATTCTAATCATTGTATTAGGGTTTAGAGAGGATTGAGAGATTGTTCTCGATCCTAGTAAGATTGTGAGAGAGAGATTTATAATAATTGATTCTTCATAATCTAGAGAAGGTATTTTCCTTCGCTATACTGAATTGTTCTTGTGTTTTAGTTATCTTCTTCTCAACCCACCTTTTAGTAATTCCGCGACCAAAGGGTGCTCGCACGACGACTCGTATCAAGTTGGTATCAGAGCGATCAGATCTTGCGAAGAGGGCATCCTGTGTATGGTCCTGATTCGATCGCAATACAAGAAGCTTGGCGAGATCCTTATTTTATTGGAAGGAGTTCAGGTTTTAAGGAAGGAGAAGATGGCTGAAGGAGACAATTCAGCGAGGATTGATGCATTGGAGAAGCAGATCAAGACGATAGGTTCGACTCTCACACAACTCGTCAGTCTTATCCATGGAGGTGACAAACAAGGTGAATCTTTTTTGAAGAAAATTATCGAGTCCGATGTGGAGAGAGTAGATTCAGATTCCGACGAGGAGGAGACCGTTAAGGCTGCATTGCATCAAAGGGGTAAGAATTCTTATCAGAACCTGAAGATTGACTTCAAGGTGGAGATTTTTGTTTATGATGGGAGTGTTGATGTCGGGAGGCTTGATGACTGGATCGAACGGATGGAGACGTGTTTTACTCTTTATGGTTATTCGTCAAAAGAGAAGATAGTGTTCGTGACTTTGAAGTTTTCAGGGCACGCGTTGACGTGGTGGAAATCCTAATGTAAGCAGGAGAAGAAAGCAGTGTCGTGGAACAAGTTTAAGGAGTTACTGAGGAAGCAGTTCTACCCGGTGGGATTCCTTGAAGAACGTTGGTACAAATGGTACGGCTTGCGCTAAAGGGTCAATCAAACCGTTCAAGAATATACCACGGAGTTTTAGCAGCAGGCGATGATCCTCAACATTACGACAGAGGAATATTCCGTGTTTAAGTATATGACGGGATTGAGCGATTACATCCGAAAGGAGATGAAGCTATTCACGGTGGAATCAATTGTAGAGGCGAGCGTGAACGCTATTGCCCTCGAGGGCAAGCAAAAGAAGGGCAACGAGGCTAAGGGAGATTCTAAACAGACGGGAGACGAGTCTAGTAGTTCTTAATCTAAGAAGGAGAAGAAGGGTGATCTAGGGAAGGCAGGACTGATTTGTAGTCACTGCGAGAAGACAGGGCACACAGCTGATCGGTGCTGGGAGAAGTATCCTCATCTCAAGCCAAGAGGGTTGAAGAAAAAGAATGAGAAAAAGACATACATGATAGCTCAAGGTCCGAAAGAAGTCCCAGGGATGACAGAGCCCAACAGCAGTCTCAACCTTATGGCGGGGAAGCAGACAACGAAAGAGGACGACGACCCGAGAGAACTACTTTTTGTTCTTAAGTTGCAAGTGAAGACCAGTTTGGTTGATGTCATTGTTGATTCGGGCAGCGAGAAGAATTTGATATCCGAGGCATTGGTTCAGAAGTTGGGTCTGAAAACGGTCAAGCATCCGAAGCCCTATCCATTGGGGTAGATTCAGAAGGAGGAGAAACTGAGTGTAGTTGATCAATGCACTGTCAGATTTGCACTCCACGAGTCGTATATTGACGAGGTCACATGCGACGTCGTTCCATTGGATGTTTATCAGATTATACTGGGTAATCCGTACTTATGGGATAGATATGCGATCTACGAGAGGCGGGCTCAGAAGTACACATTCACTAAGGATGGTGAAAAGTTCATATTTCGTTCGGCATCTCTTCCGAGGGAGACAAGCTTGGAGACGGTGACGCGAGCGAAGAGACTAATGAATGCAAGCAAGAAATTTGTCTCGTTGTGCATTAGACTTCCAGAAAAGTCATTGATAAATGATTGTAACTTGGGGCGAAAGGTGATTACGACGAGACGTGGGATGGATGAGATGTTTCCGATCGGACGTCGAGACCGGATTCCTAGCAAGGTCAGATGGTGCAGAAAAGATGGAAGAGCTCGAGAGTTTCCTCAGCAAAAGTTCTAACTTGAACGTGACTTCAAGTTCCTAAAGAGGGGACCCATGATATGAGTGTATCTTCTCCTCGGGAGCTTAGCCATCCTCATAGGAGTTTGAGGATAGATGATTCTCATGATAGCATGAGAATAGGGGTGTAAAACAGTACAGTGAAACGCAGGTGGAAGCGTGGAACGAGACGACGAGCAGCAGATTCGAAGAATCCAGTTTTCAGCTCGTGAGTCGACTCATACATATACATGAGTCGACTCATCAGGTTGAGTCGACTTATGTCTGTCATGAGTCGACTCAAGAAATCAAGCACTGTTAGCAAAAGTCTCTGACCAGTCGACTCATCAGTTATGAGTCGACTCATATGAGGTCATGAGTCGACTCATAACTGATCATGAGTCGACTCATCGACAGTTTCCTGATTCGTTTGGGTTTCTGTTCACACAAATTCCTGTTGGTTTTGGGCTTGGTTATTTACCAGATTGCCATCCACGTTTGTACACCTATATAAAGGGTTGTTTAGGGTTTCTAAACATCATCTTAGAGATCTTAGATCAGAGAGAAATTCTAATCATTGTATTAGGGTTTAGAGATGATTGAGAGATTGTTCTCGATCCTAGTAAGATTGTGAGGGAGAGATTTGTAATAATTAATTCTACATAATCTAGAGAAGGTATTTTCCTTCGCTATACTGAATTGTTCTTGTGTTTTAGTTGTCTTCTTCTCAACCCACCTTTTGGTAATTCCGCGACCAAAGGGTGCTCGCACGGCGACTCGTATCAGGTTTTCATAGTGTCACCCATTTTAAAGGTGGTTTCTGTGGAAAAATCCATCAAAGTTTAATCCATTGACACCGAAACTGTAACTATGGCCGGGACTTCTGAGACCCTTGTTAGTAACCAATACCACCCCTAGAAGAGAGGCTCAACAAAGTCGAGTTCTCAAACTTTACATCAAATATTATGATTTTCTATCCATAAATATCTAGGATTGACGATCGTGATCATTGTGAACCACTTATTGCTGTGGTCTTATTATCTCATTTTCAAGTCAGCAAGGCATGGTTTCGACCTTGGCAGTGCAAGTGGCAAGTATGTTTATGTGTATAGGCACATGCATATTTGTATACTGTATCATCTTGATCTAAGCTAATAACTAGGCAGTCTTTCTGGTGGTGTTAATCACATCTTAATCATGAAATAATAAAGAATTCAAACATTAGTATCAGAGTATAATTTCTAACAGAATTTTATTGTTTTTTATGCAGCACACCGGGTTGAAGGGATCTATTGACCCACTATTAGAGGAGGCTGATATCGATAAAGATGGGAAGATAAGCTTGTCAGAGTTCAGAAGGCTCTTAAGAACTGCAAGCATGAGCTCCACTGTTCCAAGTCCTTCAGGCGTTAGAAATCCTCACAGATTGTAGATATTATTTAAATATATGATTAAGGGGAAGAAAACTTGAGCTTAATGCTGTACATTATTCATGATTTTTTTTCCCATAGGGATGTGCATTACACAGCAGATTGCCCACTTCTGCAAATTCTTTGAGCCCTGTTTTCTTCTTTTTTAAAAAAAAATCTGCAGTCTTGGGAGAAAAATTCCATCATTGAGGGCTTCAAAGCAAGAAATGTGCTGAAGAGAATCCTTACCAAGTGCTTTTTCCTTCTTCCTTGCTGCTTCCTGTATATTGTATTGTTGTGTAAATTATTGCTTTCGACTTTTAAAACCAAATTGAGGTGTTCATATAGATTTTTTGCGCTAGTTTGTTCACAGGGGAATTAGGTTTCTGAAATCTAAAACACAGATTTGTGATGAGTATTTTTTTTTTTTTTTTTTGTAGGTTATAAATGTTAAGTTCCATATTTTGGGTACTGTTGTTTTTTCTTTTGTTATCTGGTTCTGTTTCCGAATGTAAATGGAGATACTTATAGCCATTTTACTTTAAACTTGTATTTTCAATCTTTAGCTCTATTTACTGTATTTTATTCTGGCTTCTACCATAACTGCCCAAGTGAAAATTTAGTCTGCTGATTGAATTGCTGATAAAAATGATAAAAGTCAAAGTAAGAATATATGATGCTACCATGAATGCGGGTTTCTTATGTATGAATAACTAGCAACTGTTAGCAGTTTATCTTGAATAAATATTAACTGTGGATACTCTTTTTTATATGTTTTTCCATGATCTCAATTTTTGAAATCATTTGAAATCAAGGACGAGCTTGCTTCCAGTGTATTGCATATTTTTAATTATATTTCAATACTTAACGGGATATTTTTATGCAGAAACCTGTTCTAGACCTACCATATATTTTTTCTTGTGAGGATTGCTTTGTATATCATCAATTATTTTGTGACTTTTGTTGCAATTGTTAATGGAACAGAATGTGCCACCCACTACCCAGGCTACTTGCTTTGAACTATTTGACATTCGAAAGATTCACAATTGAACAATAAACAAGAAGTATGGAACAATTACTATTTGAGTGAAATTGACGTTGATTACCATTATATTTCGGAGGGAAAAAAGAAAAGAAAAAAGTCAATGGCATAAAAACTGTCGTACATACACAGAAGATACAAGTAAAGCAACTCAGATCATAAAATAATTTCTTGTACAATTACATTACCATCCCCTTCTATGTACCAGCAACTCTCCATCTTCCTCGTGTAATTACCATGAAATATAATTAAAAGACTTAGAAAAGAATTGAGCCAACCCATTATTCCATAAAAAACATTCATGGCCACAAAGCTTTTGAGATCAACACAAAAACTTGGATATTAATTCCTACTGCCACTCATCATCAATAACCACCTTAGTCCGCCTTCGACCAGTATTTGGTGTTTGAAGAATCCCACGAGAGTTATCAAAACTATGACTGCTTATTTCTGCGTCTCCCTCAAAATTGCGACTTACAACAAACCGCCTCTGATCTAAACTCAATCTCTGTCCACTCTCATTTGGTTCCTCCGAGGAAAATCTAGGATTCGATTCATACATTCTTCCCACTGAATTATCACCGCTTGATGCAGATCGCGCATCTATAACTTGTCTTGGTCTCACATTAGGTGTAGTTTCATGGTCATATGACTGATATTGGCTCCCAGCAGTAGGCTTTCCTCTGTATTTCCTACCTCTGTTGAAGTTTCTTCCTTCTGAGCTAGGCTTTTTGTTACTACTCGCATGATGTTGGTTCCTTCTAGCTAAATTGTATGTGAGTGGCAGGATGTTCTGGAGGTCTGGTTCGGGGCTGAATCCTATTGGATGCAAGCTTTCCTTCATCTTTCTGAAGGTGATAGATATCCTGCAGGTTGAAATAAGTTTTAGTAACTGTCATAAATGCTATGGATGATATGACGTGCTTGTTCTCTTTCTAATTGAAGAAGATTTGGCATGCACCTCTTTGTAGGAACTGCAGGTACACAATGCTTTGCCACGTCAGCTCCGTTCCCATTCAAGACAAGAACTGACCTGCATAGAAATGGTAATTCAAGATTTAGCCAAGATGCGCACACACTACAATTAAGCATCATCTGAGTATGACAAGTATGAGTTTGAATTATATGATGGCATAGAATAAGATGACATTTTATTAGTCCCACAACCTTAAGTTTTGTACAAACGAGTTAAAGGAATATGCCTTGATCAGAAAAATTAAAAGTTTGGCTTTAACTTCCAGACATAATTACTTTAGTTCCCGTGAGTGAGAAAATTTGTGGTATTTCCTTCCCAGAATTTGAGGTACATCAGCCATTAAATACAGTATGACAAAAGCAGGCTAACATATAATTGTTTTCTAGAAAAGCCATAATGTATGTCCAATGCTTACCCCATAGGCAGGGACATTGCAGTTGAACCACTGAACTCTCCTGCTCCTTCAACCTTCAGGCTACTTCCAAAGAGTATGTCGCACTCACTCAGGAATGACACTGTACTAAATGGACGAACAAAATCATGGCTATCAATGTGTGGCGGTATGCAATCTCCTGGTTCATAAATGTTGACTATGCAACTGTCAGGTATGCAAGATGTCGGCAATACATGCCAACGGACCAATCTCCTTATGATGACTTTGAAGAGACTTGGAATTGGATCAGCAACTACATTTCGAAGGATGCCTGGAGGATTTCCATCCTTATCCTGCCATTTGAATATGCATATGAGCTTTCTATCAGGTGAACTAGTAGAATGGCATAAACCTGTGCAAGATTATATACCGTAGCATAGTTGTAACAACATCCAAATTGGATTGTTACTCGTCCTTTCCCCCGCATCCACTTCTGAGGTTCTGAATATGTACGATCTGGAAACAATATGTTTGGCATTTTAACCTGAATTTAGTTAAAACCTATTTGACAGGCAACCAAAACAATTGCAAATGCAAAATAACATGTAGTAAGTCAAAATTATTTCTATTTCAGAAAAATCCCTGATCCATAAACATAAATCAACTACCCAAAAAAAAGTTGGGAGTCTTGGAATTCATCAATATGATAGTATCAGTACTGAAAGTTGTAGGGACAAGAGAACCAGTAATGACTATATACATGATAATCACAGCAACAATATTATCACACTAAAATATAAAAAAAAACGTATTACTCATCTAAATACATATTTTGCACCATGTGTTGATTAATTAAAATTGAAGACGGCAGGGATGAGCAATGTGATGAAATATTTAATAAGGAAATGAAACATGACAAAAGACTACATAATTATGTAATGTTAATGGAGGCATTCACATAAAATAAGAGTTAAACACCCACAAAGGACCACTTCCACATAGGCAATTATTCCAGGTAAAGGAACACTTCCATGCCTGCTGCCAGTACTACGTTGGTGATTAGTTCATATAAACAATGTCATTCAGAGTTCCTACCTGAACACAGCTAAGCCTACAAGTAGCAAATACCTTTAAATAAATGCTATCAGCAGTCCACATAATGGAAACCCAACGTGTAGTGATTGATTTTATTTACTAGCGGGTAATGCCATATCTTACTGGTAAAGGACTCATCCATTAAATCTTAACAGCTTTCATATTGCACAACTAAATGTTATTATTGGGCTTGGCTAGGATATGTTAGTGAGCAAGAATCATAAGTGAAACCTATGTTGCATGGAAACAGGTATGGGTACGGGACTGGGCAAATTTGTAAAAGATTGTACAGGGACACGGCTATATTAATATATTGAATCAATAACTTAAATGAGACCAATGTTCTGTTCTCATTCACATGTTATGAGAATTAGAATTCCTATAACATTTTTATGTTTTTTCATTATGTAAATTATAAAGTAAATGTGAAGTGTAGGATATTTGTCCAACAAGTGTGTGATGAGTGTTTTAAACTAAAACATGTATTAGTGCAGCTGTGCAGGTCCAAATAAATGTATCCACATATTCAGGGAGTGTCCAAAGAGCTTAGGCATAGGTATGAGTGCGTTTCAGATAGAAGTACCCAACTAGCATGGAGTGAAATCCTTCATGGAATCACTAACAAGTTTGACAATTATATAGGTAACAAAAGCAATCATTAATGCTGATTCATTATAATAAGTGGCTTGATGAAATATGCCATCCTATAGTGTCTTTGATTTGATTCCTTCACACTATAATCAATTAAATCCCCACGTCGCAAAATAATCACAACATTTTTAGATGACCTCAAAAGAACAGCATGAAGGTGATCTGACCAACACAGTTTATTATGTTTTCTCATATCGGGTTGGTTGAAAATGAGTGCAAGGAGAAGCTGGGAGGGTTTGGCAAAGTGCAGGTTGCTTACCTGTAGTAGGTAGCATAGGCTGCTGAAAGCTACATATGATATGCTAAAGTGAGAAATCAATATTATGAACCAGCCAAATAGAACACTAGTTTACTCCCTCGAATTAGTATTAGACAATTAGTTGATGGAACTTGAAGCTCCTTTAGATTGTCACAAGGAGGAGCAAACAAAACGTACTGTGGAAGAATAATGTGGAAATATTAGCTTTGATTAGATACCGAAAGGCTGAAAGTTACCCAATTCGACATCTGAAAAGATAATGAAGGAAATACACGCACACAATAAAAACATAAATTAAGCAATTTGTTATGTAGATAGATGGTAATTTATGAGGTAGGTAACACTATAGGATAAGTCCAATGTGTAGAAAGATAAGAAATGTTTGCAGAAAAACGATGTATAGTTAGTAGTTACTTCAGATTGTGTGACCTAAAAAAGTTATAGAAATCAGCAGATGGGAAACCCGCCAAAAAAGTTACAGCCAAAAATACAGTTGGAATGAAGTGAAAAGTACACACCATCATCCAACAATCAGAAAGAATTACAAAGATCCACAAAAGTGACGTCAAAGACCGAGCACGTGATAAAGTGCTCTTTACAAGGAATAGAAGTTTCACATGCAGTTGCTGATAACATTTATTGGTGATGAGCTGAATTCAGGGAGCTTTACTGGAGAGTGGAGGCAATAAATGTTGCTTGAAGGAAAGGAGGAATGACCATTATGTGTTGGGATTTGGTTAAGAGGAATCTGGTTTGGAATGAGGAATCTTTAAAAGATAAAAATAGAATTCAGTGACTTATTTTATTTAAAGGGCTTAAAACAGGAAAATGATTCGAGTTGGTATGAGAATAAGGGAATGCCGGAAGTCCCAGAGAACTATAAAAGCCCCAAAGACCTATCGTGCGAATGGAATAAAAGAGAGATAAGTGGAAGTTAAACATCATACAACGCTTTTAATTGAAAATATAACTCGAGTGCTTGGACTCTCAAGACTCTAGTATGTCGTGTGCGCGTCACATGACTTAATAATAGAGAATGGAGAATACACCAAACAATGAAAGAAAGGTCTTGAAGAAGAGTCCGTTAAATGATAGGTATTCTTACGGTACAGAGGTTTGGCAATTTATCCTTGACATCAAACGGTTGAGAAACAAAATAGTTTTTTTTTTTATGGTTGATCCAAGAAGCTAAACCTGAATGGCCCTCCAGCCAATAGGTTTTTTACACTTTATTCTTCATTACAACCATAGCAAGGTCCCAGCATTCTTTCCTTGAGTTATTCTGAAATATTGTGACGGAGAAGATCAAAAGGACTTAGAAAATGATAGTGTACAATGAGAATGAGTTCTAGGATTGTATCTATCAAGTAGTTTATAACACAGTGCTTTTTCCTCTATTGAAGCTAAATTTATTATAGTGTAGAGCTTTCAGTATTAATCAGAAATTTATCACAAAATAGATTAGGAAGTCATTAGACTCATTACTACACACGAGATCTAATATGGTATACAGTTTTCGTTTTAATCAGACGATTATCACACAGAATTGACCAGGATATTATCCTAAAAGCTTAAACCCCTTGTTATTTCTGGGGTAAATTACACTTAAATACCCTATTCTTTGCCCGATATTGCTCCAAAACACCCTAAGTTTAAAACCCTACACTTAAATACCCTAAAGTTTTTAAAAATTACACTTTAATACCCTAATTAGTGTACCAAAGTGCAATTTTTCAGAAACTTAAGTGTAGCGTTTTAAACTTACGGTATTTCGGTACAATATCAGGTAATAATAGGGTGTTTACGTGTAATTTATCCTTAGTTCTGAAATATCTGGAACCCATTAAATATATTAGCACTAGTAGTCTATTATGCCAGCATGAAAACAGTTGTTAAGATGGAAAACCCCTATATTATTCATGAATCCAGTGGGACTAATACAAATCATAAGTAACAAAAGAAACATTGAAAAAGACTAGACCAGATGTACCAAACAATGTCAATATACCATAAAGCACAAGAAAAGCACATCTCAAATGCATCACCTATAACTTCTCAGGCACTCTATGGTTGAACAATCAGTCAAAAGTTTTCTCACCCAATTTAATAAATACCTTGTAGGTACCAAATCTAAAAAAGAAAGTCGTCAGGCTCCACGTGTTTAATTAACCAATCAAACTTCTCTCTACCAAATTCATACTCCATAAGAGTACAAGTGGCTTTCTCAACTCAAAGCCTGACCATTCCAATTTTTATAATTGTGGAAGATATTAAAAGGTTGTCTTTCGGCAAAATGGCCAAATTGGTATATTTTGTAGACACTTGGTGACAAAATGGTATATTTTTTTGACTTTTAACAAATTGGTATATTCTATAGACTCAGACGCCATATACCCCTTAAGTTTGGCCGGATCCATTATTCAGGCCAGTTTTCTCACGTGACAGACTCACGTGATGCCCAGCTGACGGGTTTATTGCACAAAACCCCCCTCCTCAAAAAACTATGCTCCTAAAAACCAATCCTCCTCCTTCCCCTCTCCCTCCTCCTCATCCTCTTCAACCTCTCCCCATCACCCACACCCGCACACCCGCCAGCTCAGCACAGGAGCGCGACCTGAATCATCTCCTCCGCAGCATCCACCGTCTCTCCCGTCGATCCCTTCACCAGATCCACCACCCCTCCCTCCGCCGCCGCCGCGATGTTCATGCCCCCAAGTTCACTAAAATGTGTCCACATACTTCTCTCTGTCTCTGATAAGAAAGTTTTCATCCTCTTTCATTTTCTGGTGTAGTACAAGGAGTTCAATGTTTAGGATTCCTCCTATCCATTAGAAGATAATTGTTTGATATACTTTCTGTTTAACATCCATGATTAACAGGACCAATGCCATCCAGAATTTCATCCTTTACAATCCTTTTTGGGACATCTTTGTTCTCATTAACAACACAATTATCCTCATGGTCTATAGCCCCTGCCACTGATGACAATACCTCATTTCACATTAACAATGTCATTATCATCCTCACCATCACCAGCAACACTATTGTCATCCTTGTTCCAAAGTGCGATTGTATTTGTAGCATGTGATTGCCGACATCACAAGTCTTCACTATAATTATTATTTTCTTTTGTCATCATCATTGTTGCTGCCACCATTACCTTGCTGCCGCTACCAACACTGCACTTACCCCATTCTCTTCCTCCTCTTAGCTCACAAAAGATGCATTAACAAGAAACACAAATCAAATCAATGATTCATCAAAATGTTATCTTCAAAAAACATGATGTGAATCCTGAGCATCCTTCGAACTGAAACACTGAGCTAGACACCTTCTATTCATCTGTTAATTATTCAAGAAGAAGCCATGAAGAGAAACGAAATGATATGTAATTAACTAACTAACAATAGTGATGGAAACCCATATAAGCATTTCATCAAACACCTTCTATACAATCAATTTTCTCAAACTCAATAATGATACCGAGACTTCAATTCTTGAACTCGGGTCTCCAGCTCATCAATCCTCTCCTTCCAATCACTACAAACGATTATGGGTCTCACATTGTCATACTCAAATTCTTCATCCTCACTTTCACCTCCCTCTTTCCCCCTCGCAGTCTTTTGCTTCCTCTGCTGCTATTTCTTCTTCTCCTTTTTTAGAGTAGCTGCTCTCTGGAGGGCGATGAGGACGTCGGAGCCTATGAGGGATGATGGGCATCCGACTTTGGCGGTCATTTGTTGATGGAGGTTGGATTTGAGAGGAGACCGTTGTTGATGATGATCATGATGACTGACCACTTGCTTGAAAGATGAATGAGAGGGAGCAGGCGAGCGGGGGACGGAGGAGGAGGAGGGAGGAGGGGGCGGGGGGTTTAGGAGCAGGTTTTTTGATGAGGGTGTTTTGTGCAATAAATCTTGCCAGTTAGGCATCACGTAAGCCTGTTACGTGAGAAAACTAACCGAAAAAATAGATCCGACCAAACTTAAGGGGTATATGACGCCTTAGTATATAATATACAAATTTGTCAAAAGTCAAAAAAATATATCATTCTGTCACCAAGTGTCTACAAAATATATTAATTTCGCTATTTTGCCGTTGTTTTTCCTCGAGACTACAAACCTAACAGTAACGTCAGTTGCATATACTTGAGAGAGCTTATACTTTGAATATGAGTACCTTCTATGAGTCATTATGTAACAGCATTACATGAATTTAATGTTCAAAAACTGTAATGTGTTATTTGGAAGTTAACAGGCTGAAGTTGTGGCAGAAGCAAGGAGTAGGGTGCCAACTTAGGGTTATGGACCAGATAAAAAATCATATCTAATCTGTTGATACGCTAAACCATGGCTGACAAGCTCGAACCATATCGAGGTTATTCTTTTGATTAAACTTGAGGATTTTTTTAGAGATCAATCACTTAATTACTCTTATTTTTATATTGATTCCTCAAATCTTTCACTCAATTTATTTAAGTTATATCAAATTAGTCCTTGTGCTAACATTTTTGTAAAATTAACTAACCATAGTTAGGGAAAAACTTCCTAGGCGTAGTCAATTACCAAAATATCTTTAGTTAATCTTTTTCTTCCTTAGCTAGGGATCTCTCCTCTCTTCCTTCCTCTCCCACTCCCCCTCCCTCTCACCCTCTCCTCACTCATTCTTTCTCCTCAAGCAAAGGAAAAAGGAGAGTCTAAATTTTCCCTTAACCCAAATCAAAATATTCAAATACTCAATGCTCAAAATTAAAATATTGATGATTTTTTAAGAGGAGAAAGGAAAATTAATAAAGAAAATATTGACAGAGAGAAAGATGCTTGAGATAAAAATTAAGAGAAACTATAGTTCACTAGGTTATGAAAGAGTAGATGATAAACAAAACGACGATTTCCTGTTTAAAAGAGAAAGCACTTGCGATAATGCTAGACTATTCGAAAACAAGATTGATGAGTTTCATATAGGATTAGGTTTAGATTGGGTTTAGGCAAAATGAAAGTATAAATTTGTTTGGCTTTATTGGGTTTTGAGTTGCTTAATTTATCAGTATACACCAAGGGTATAATGGAAATGACGCATAACATTGTTACAGTTAAAAGAAATATTCCTTCAAATTTGGATGAAATCTATGTACTTGCTATACTGACTTGACTTAAATAAATTGAGGTATTAAATAACAATTGCAAAGATTTGAGGGAAAAATATCAAAATAGGATTAACTAAAGGGACCAATATATAAAAAAAACCTCAACTTTATGAAGGAAAATTCCTGCATCCAGATTATTGGAGGTAAATTTGGGATGAAATTACATATACTTCATTGAAACTTATTAGTTTCTAGTTCTCGATTTTAGTCATAGCCTCAATACTATTTCACTTGAACTAATTGCCAGAACACCATGAATATCATTTTAAGAAAGTATTCTAGGCAATCTCATATTGTAGAATGCAGATCATATTCATAGTCTCTGCAACTCCTACCAAGAGTTGAATTATTAATTCTACTAGTGACTAATGTCAATTGCACTGTTGAGAGAGCTTCAAACAATGCATTATATCAAGAATGAGGCACCGCACATTTGCCAAATCATAATTAGTAGTTATGGTAGCTTATAGTTAAAGTAGGAATCAAGAGACTGGTAAGGTTGCAAGAGGAACCAAGCTTCTTTCTAAAGAGTTTAATGTTTGGAACTTATATTAAATTACTAAAAGCAATGGTGTAGTTGATGTTTCAACTGTGAAAAGAGAAAGGAAGACAGCTGAATGATTTGCCTAATAGATTCAAGTGATGAGTTCAAATGTTAACAAAAAATATTATAAGAACAACATTGAAATCACGCGATGACATAATTCTTAAAGAGGAGATCAACACAAAAATCCAATTTTAACAATACTTCACACATATGAGTGTAGCAAAATGATATGTTGCGATGGAGCTGTGGATAGACATTTAAAGGTAAAATAACAAATGTGCATTATTAGGAGGCTAGATGTTGCTCCTACTGAGAATAAAATGAGAGAAAGTCGATTGAGATGGTTTGACCGCATGCGGGAGAACACAAGATGCACTCATTAGAGAGGTGATAAGAGCAACGAGGGTTCGAGGTAGGCTCAACAACTTGGTTTTAAGCAATTAAGAAGTATGTGATAATGATTAACGTAAACGGGAGAGGTAGCCTAAACAAAACTAAATCGAAGAGTATGATTTGTGTAGCAGACCCCAAATTTTTGGATAGTCTTCATCGTCGTATATTTTTAACAATACTTCACAGTGTATGATTTGTATGCCACAACTCAAAGAAGGCATCATGTGTAGATTCCTATATGTAAATCACGTGTAGATTCCTATGACTTAAAACAGTTGAGGTGTGACAAATAATCAGATAGGCAAAGAGATAGCGTAAAAAATATTCAAACCTTACCTCTAAATTCCGATTTCCGCCCTTTTTCCTGCAACTCATACACGAAATCCACAATCCTCTTCTGCTCCGCCGCACTAAAAACCCCAGTGTGCAGCTCCAACCCATCCAAAATATTAACAATCTTCCCCTTCACCCTCTCCAAAGAAATAAAGTCCTTTTTCCTCCCAACGTTCTGGAATCTAATCCACTCCCTCTGCTCCCTTGGCAGCTCTACTTTCTTCTTCCCTTCATATTTTGCCTCCTCGCTCGTCTCTCTCGCCTTCTCCTCTTCCTCGGCTAGCTCGTCCTCCTCTTGTGCCATGTCTGCCCACGACATCCGAACCTTCGGTGAGCCCGAACTCCGATCCGGTTCCATTTCAGGATCCGTTCCCCATCCGCTAGGCTCTATATGCTCGCTCCAACTCGGAGATTCCTCTACTGGATCTACAGAAGGGAGGAAAACCATTAAAAAATAAGCAAAAAGGGCGAAGAAACGGCAGATTCGAAGGGACAAGCACCTGGGGTAAGAGAATCTCGATGACTACGGCTTGGGGATCCGCTAGGCTCAATCTGCTCGGTGAAGTTCGGAGACTCCGACCGCATCGAATCTGAGAGCAATAGATCTGTGAGTAAAGAAGCAAGAACACCGAAAAACCCTAGGTTTGGAGATGAGAGAGGGACCTTGACGGAGAGACCGGACGCGGTCCGCTAGGGTTTGAGAGCAGCGATCGCAGAGATCTCGAGTGAGGAAGGGGAGCCAGTTGGTGAGGAACTCGCGAGCGATCTCGAGCTCGGAGGCGTCGTGATCTTGGATGAAGGGATCGTCCATCTCTTTTCGCTTTCGTTTGATCTCGATCGATCGATCGATCGAGGGGCTTGGAGTTCGAAAGCCGTGAGGTCTCCGCGAGGAACGAGGTAGGAGAGTTTTGCTAAAATCCCCTCGATGAAGTAGGAAATTGTGGATTCTTTGATGCAAGTGGGTACGGGCTGGAATTTTGGATGGGTGGTTGCCCCGCTCAAAAAGAAAAAAAAATAGGGGAGGGGCTAAGGGGAAAGTCAATGATTAAATTCCACCTATCTTGTTTGGTTGAGATATGAAGTGAGAATAAAAATAAAAATAATGTTTGACACTCATGTATAAAGATATGAATAGTTTATTAGACTCCAAACAGATATAAACGTAATTCCTAAAAAACAACAAGGAAATATACTTACAAAAAGAGGAAAGTAAATCTCATATCGCTTTCCAATGTGCTAAATTATCAAATTAATATATTTTGCTACACCTAATGATCATATTGGTATATTTTATTTACCTAGCGATAATAAAGTATTAGAACAAGAGTTTGACGATAATTAGGCATAAATTTTGATCAGAGCCCTTTTTTGGCATTGGTTAGTCAAGTAAGCAAGTCATGCGATGTCTAGGTGGCTTTTTTTTTTACTGAGGTGGACTGTATATGCGAGTTCTTTAACTACCCTAACTTAGTAAAAAGCCCTAAAATTTTCTCCTTTCCCATCTTTCCCCCCTTTCTCTGATCATGTGAGAGGAGATACAATTGCTTCACAAATTGGAGAGTTCTCCATGATGATGATCCTCTCAATAGTGATTTCGTCGACCTACTTCTCTCGTAAAGCCCCCAATTTTGCAGTGATTTGTGCACTATAGTTTGGTGCAAAGGTGATTCTAAAATTTCAAAAAAATAAAAACAAATTGATGAATTTAGTGTTAATAATGTTTATTATGGGTGCTTCTGGAACCGAAACCTAGATTTGGTACGATGTTTTTTATTTGTGATAGTTACGGGTCCATCCCCCCCCCCAGGTTGCAATTTGGGGTTTTTCAAACATGATGTATAATGTACAATGATGATATTTCAAGTGAACAAATTAGAAATTATACAATACCTTTATTTGGTTGCATTTTTTTTGAACAATTGTTTGGTTGTAATTTAGAAGAGCAAGGATGAAAGTCAGGAATTTATGTTTTCTTTCAATCGGCAAGTGGAAAAAGAAAAAAAATAGACATAGTTTCATGTTAATTTTCTCTCATATTAGGGTAGTGAAAAATGGAAGAAAAAAAATGACTAATTGCTTTCTTCTTCTTCTTCTTTTTCTTTTTTAAGCTTTCCTTTTCTCTTTGCTCTCCCATCTTTGTTCATGCAAACAAATAGTTGTATAAATATTTCATTCATGTTAAAATCAATGCTAAACTGATTAGTTGTATAAAATGTGCAAGTATAAACTTTGAGTTATATTGAACTCTTGAAGATGATCGAATATACTTCAAAATGAAGGTTTAGTGTTTCATAACTTGTAAGAGTTCAAATTGAAATCTCATCTACTTGTAGGTATATTGTGTTTGTGTATGTTAATTACTGTTGTAATTGTTGTTTATTGGATTATTGTTATATAAATTAGGGGGTTTACTATGATTTCGTGTGTGATTTATATGTGATTCTTTGTGAGTAATGTAGGTTAAATTATATGTAGATGGTTGTCAATGTTATGGTCAAAATCTGACGTGGAGGGCATTTTGCAATTGGCTTATGGAATATTATAGTGATGGTAGATTTGATATTGTATTCATAGAGAAAGAAGCTCTGAATATAGCAATGCTGATAGATATTATATGAGCATATGGGTATAAAAATGTGGAGTGTTTCTACTACAACATTCCTAGTTTAGGCTTGGGCAATGGTGACTTGAAGTGTTTAAAATCATAAAATTCCTTAAAAAAATATGGTAGAACATGCAGAAAGGGATAACTCGATAGAGGATTTGATCATGGCATAGATGGGGCTATTGAATTAGATAAATCCGAAGTCTTATTACTAGAGAGTGTTAGTCAACCAATAACTCAACCAAGTCAAGCTCAGGTGCAAGAAGATATTTTAAGTAATGCTCAAGTGCGGATTAGATTTCTTATCTGATAACCTACAACTATAGGTGCAAGAAGATGTCTCAACTAATGCTCAAGTCCTAGAAGAAGATATCCTAGTTGATGCTCTAGTGCAAGAAGATGTTCTAAGTGAGGCTCAGGTCCATGAAGATACTCATCATGTACTCAACTCATATAAAATAGACCAACATGCATGACGTGGTTAGAAGGAGAAAATTAAGACCTAACAGAAAGTCAACAAATGTTGCTACTTCAAATGATAGAGTAATCCATGAGGCAGCTTTAGTTCCACTTGATAAAACCTCAAACGTACAATAACAATCGTCATCATCTAGTGAAAGTGATGACTTTGTGGAGGATAAAAATTATAAAATTGACCCTAGAGAGGAATTTGATGATGATGATGCAAGTGAGGGTTTTGATTTTTTGATGAATTTAAGCATCAACATGAGGGAAGGAGAGAAAGATTGCTGAGAAAAAATAATTTACATGGATGCCCTATTGACCCACTAAGAGAGCAAACTTCACAGGTAACTTAATAGTTTATTGCTTCTATATTCATGTACACTATTTATTTGTTGTTGCACAAGTACCATATACTATCAAGTTATTTGTTTGTTGTCTATATATTCATGTGCACAATCTATTGGTTGTATTCATCTTCTAGGAATCACAATCAATTAGAGCTGAAGAAGGAACATATTACAGGAAAGAAGGGTAGACCTAAGGGGAAGCAAGAATAGGATTGGAGTTTTAGAAGAAGACACCCTACTAAACAAATGTTCCCAATTCAGCATCAATATTAAGTGAAAAAGAAGAAGGCTTACACCTACTACAAATGAAGGAGGAAGAGGTAGAAGAAGTGATGGAGGAAGAAGTAGAGCGAGAGGCAGAGTGGAGGGTATGGTTTATGACAAGGGGAGAATGGTGAGATCGTATTTAGCGCTCTAAGTAAAAGTCAACCAACGATGATACAATTGACATATAATTTTCCCTCCTAGACCTCTGATGATCATGACTACAATTCTACATAATTGTTTTTTGTTTTTGCCAATAACACACCTTATGTACATATTTTGAAATGTAGATTGTAGAATGCAGGCTTGCTTATGCCCATCTTTTGTGGTACAATATGGATGAATGTGTTTGGATTTGCATGTATACATTCTGATGTTGATTATGGTAATATGGTTTGCATGGTATGTATTGTAGACTTCTATATGTTAATTCCATGTTATCAATTTTGGCCCATACCCATTTACCCACCTGACCCGCCCATCATTTGGCCCGCCCAACGCCCACCCATTTAATTAAATGGGCCTAATTGGGCGGGTTAATTTTACATTATTCTAAATGAGCACTAAATGGGCAGTGTTTATTCGCCCGTTTGCCTGCCCACCGTATTCCCAAAACCAAAACAGACCGATCCCAAATTCCTAATCTCCTCTTTCTCCTCCGCTTCAATCCCAATCTCCTCCACCTCAATCCCGATCCCAATCTCCTCCGCCTCCTCCTCCGCCTCCTCCTCCTCCGCCGCCACCTCAAGTGCCTTTCGAACCCAAAACCTACGACGCCAATCGATCCTCCTCCGCCGCCTCAACCGCCTCTCGAACCCGAGCCTCCGACCCCAATCCCTCCTCCTCCGCCACATCAATCGCCTCTCGAACCCAGAGCCTCCGATGCCGCCTCAAGTCGCCACTGAAGTCGCCGCCTCTGCCGCCTTAAGTCGCCGCTGAAGTCCCCGTCTCCGCCGCCTCAAGTCGCCACTGAAGTCGCCGCCACTTCTTGCGATAGCAATCTTTCTCTCAAGTGAATCCCAATCTCAAATCTTTCTATAAAATTCAGTCAAATTTTCTATCTAAATTCTAAGTATGGTTTTGTTTATGCCCTTTCATCAGTGAAGTTTAGTATGGTTTTGTTTATGCCCTTTCATCAGTGAAGTTTAGCTTGTATCTTGAATAAATTTCTGATGGGTAGCTTGGTACTCCAGCATTTTGTTTTAAGGGTTATATAGTAGGTTTCTTTTTGTTTGTCTAGACTCTAAATTTTATCAATTTCCTTAAAAATTATGAAAATTTATGGAATTCTATTTGAGTACTTATCAAAAATTTTGTATATGATGGATGAATTGAATTTAATGTGGGACGAGTAGCTGCCAATTCTAGTCTCAAGGCTCTTCCCAAACTCACTATGGTTTTCTTTTTTAGTAGATAAGTTATATATGTATATTGTTGTTAGTTCAGGCTCACTGTCATTGTTACTTCTTAGCTTGTACACTGTTGTGTGGAGGATAAATGCTCCTCTCTATCTTTCTTTGCCATTTTTATCTATGGTTTTGCTTTGAGAAATTGGGTGACTTGATATTTGTTGCAAGTTGGACAGAGTTCTTATCAATGGCGAATGGGTGACTTGATATTTGTTGCTTAAACAAAAGGAGGGATATTTGTTGCTTATTCCCACAAGTGTGAGGATATTGGATTACTGTATGCTACTTTCAATTGACCCTTGTATTTCCACTTGTGTTTTTGTCATAGTCTAATTCAGAAATATGGAAATTTGAGGGTCTAATATAGAATTAATTAAGATGTAGGGGGTTTAATATGATCAAATGTCTTATTTCACTACCGCCCCCTGGTTTCTCTGATCATAGTCCTTGCATTATTTTATTTTGCCTGTTTATTTCCTGTTTATTTTGCAATTTATATTCCACTTTATTATGTGTTTACTACCAAAATTGATGTGCTATTAAATTATTTTTTTCAGCGATCATATCTTTAAATGATCAATTTAGCATCCCTGATGATGGTAGTGATGATGAGAGTACTTCTAAACGTAAAAGAAGACAAACATCAAAAGTTTGGGATCACTTTACGAAGTTATCTACCGATAATGATGAGAAAACTAAAGGTCAATGTAATATGTGTAATCATATTTATGTTGGTGGTCATGGCACTAAGACAATGTTGAGGCACATGGATTCTTGCCCGAAAAGGAACTTAGATGAGGCTGATTCTTCCAGGAAAAGTATGCTACTAAATCAAGAAAAATATAGAGAAATGCTTGCTAGAGTAATTGCATTACATGGTTATCCATTCACTTTTGTCGAACATCGAGGAAACCGTGAGTTGCATAGTTTTCTAAATTCTGAAGTCAAGCATATTTCAAGGAACACTGCTAAAACAGATTTGATCAAGTTGTACAAGAAAGAGAAAGAAAATATTAAACAAGCTTTAAAGCTAGTTCCTAATAGAATTTGTCTAACCACGGATTTATGGACTTCTTCCACCTCTGACTACTATATGTCTCTCACTGCACATTATGTTGATGACTGTTGGATATTGCAGAATAAGATATTAGCTCTATCTCATGTTTCACCCCCATATAGTGGAGCAATTCTAGTAGAGAAGTTATTTCATTTGTTAAAGGATTGGGGTATTGAAAAAAGAATTTTTACTGTTACCTTGGACAATGCATCATATAATGATGTTTTCATGAGAATTTTAAAATATCATCCAGTTTTAGAAGATCATTTTGTTAGTAATGGTGATTTTTTGCATGTGCAGTGTTGTGCTCATATTCTAAATATTGTTGTGCAAGATGGGCTAAAGGTTATCGATAAATCTTTGTCTAAGATAAGAGAATGCATCAAGTATGTGAAGAGTCCTCCTGGAAGAAAAAAGAAGTTTGTAGAGTGCATTGCACAAACTTGTTCAGGTAAAGCAAAAAAAAATCAGCAGGATGTGTCCAACAGGTGGAATTCTACGTTTCTAATGTTGGAGAGTGTTCTGAACTTTCGTCGGGCATTTGAGCACTTGGAGTCGATTGATCCAAACTTCACTTTTTTGTCATCAAGTGAAGAATGGATAAAGGCTGAAAAAATTGCAAAGTTTTTAAAATCATTTTATGAAGTGTCCACTCTTTTTTCTAGAAGTAAATATCCAACTGCCAACTTATATTTTGGTGGAGTGTTTAAGATTCAAAAATGCATAATGGAGGAGATGAAAAGTGATGATCAAGATATAAAATCCATGGCAAAAGATATGAAAATAAAATTTGATAAATATTGGGAATGTTACAGTGTTATTTTGTCATTTGCAGTCATTTTGGACCCCCGATACAAGGTGAAGTATGTAGAGTTTTGCTTTGAGAAATTGGGAGTTAGTTCTGATTATGTGTTGACAATCTTAGAGAAACTGAGAAGGCTTTACAAAGAGTATGAGCGAGCATCTCTAGATACATTTGTAGCTGAGAGCAGTGGTGAAGAGAACTTTGGAGATGTTCCGAATGATGAGATGGTTGAGTTTGAACTGTTTGAGAGTCAACTATATTTAGCAAGTAGGTCCAAGTCTCAGTGTTGAGTTTGAACTGTTTGAGAGTCAACTATATTTAGCAAGTAGGTCCAAGTCTCAGTTAGAAGAGTATCTAGATGAAAAATTAGTCAGTTGGAAGAAAAATGATCATTTGAATGTTCTCGAGTATTGGAAAGGCGAATGCGAGAAGCGTCCTTAATTGTCGATGATGGCTCGAGATATATTAAGTATTCCTATTACTTCGGTGGCCTCTGAATCAGCTTTCAGCATTGCGGGACGTGTGCTTGACAAGTATCAAAATCGTCTTCTTCTGGAGAATGCTGAAGCTCAAATTTGTACTGGTTCTTGGTTAGACGGGATTCCTTGTGAGTTGCCTTCTTTTTTTCCCTTTATTGCTTTTTTGTATTGTTGTGGGCTACATATTTTATCACAAAATATTAAAATTATTTTTTCTTATTAAATGCAGCTCTTGTAGACATTGAAGAAGGAAATTTATTAGTACATGATTTCAGTAATCTAGAGGTTTCTGAATCGGAAGGCGAAAGTGATTAAGGTAAGATTTTACTTGTTCCATGAAATTAGTGTACATCATAAACTTGCTTTTCTAATGTTGTTGGCTAAATATTGATTGTTGTTCTAATATGTATTTATTTCTCACAAGTTTATGTTTCCTACCAAAAGTTAGAAATTCTGAAGTAAGAATGAAATGTATGTGATCAGCAGACACGGGGAATTTTTAAGAATCAAATCTCTGATGCAGCTAGGTACAGTGATTTGTTTTCATTACTTGATTGACATTTGAAAGATTACATACTATATTCAGAAACTTCATTAAATAGAAAAGTTTGTTTACTGATCAGGAATGTGCATTCTCTACTTCACAGCAGTCTATTTAGATGGTTAATTCATGATCAGACAATAGTTATCGTGTTACATTTAACTAGTGTATTGGTACAAGAGAGATGAACAAAGTAGAGGCCAAAAAGATACAAAGAGATTCTAATTGTTCCTCTGCCTATATTATATGTTGAGGAATACTAATTGAATTAGCAGAAAAGAAGCGCGGTTAGTTTTTTATGCTGAGAAATGTGTTTAACGCGGAAAAAGAATTACCGTGGAAGCCGAAAAATGTATATGATAGATAGATTAAGGTTAATCAAAATGCCCGCTATAGAGTAGAATGATATTTTGAGAATATTAGCTATTATGTTAATGGTGCAATCTTCACTCTTCTAAGAGTAGAATGATATTTTGAGAATATTAGCAGATAGACTTTGTATTCGAATAGATGTTTCAGACACTGGTATGATCACCACCGTCAGTAAGTGCACCATATCCCTAGCCTTGCTTTACGAAAGCGTTGGTTTCAAGCAAGATGACGAAGCCAAACTTAAAAGTCTAGCCATCTCCTTGTGTGCAAGTTGTGAAGTCCTAATATCTCATGCTAGCTCATTAGAAGTATCTTGTTTAGGCAACTACCTTGTTCAAACATCAACAACCAAATCATATCAGAGTGCATTTCAAGGCAATCATCAGGTATGATTTAGATTCATTCTATAGTTTTAGGTATCACATTGCTAGTGAAACAGCAGATATCTCCATATTAAAACCTGTAAGGCTGTAACATAGTGAAACTGTAGGCTGTCAAAAAATCACAATAGATAGCTGATCCTCATCAAAACACCGATGATGAAAGTTATACTCTGACGACTTCCAGAAGGTTACAATTTGAAGACTTTCACGTAGACTGATGAAGGTTACAATCTGACGACCTTTGTAACAACTGATGAAAGCTCTAATCAACAGCCTCCACAATCAACATCGGGAGTTACAATCTGACGACTCTCACGTATCAAAGAGCTAAAGCAAAGATTACAAAACGACGATCTTTGCAATGTTCTGACAGAAAGAGACTACAAATCGACGGTCTCTTCAAACCAAGACATGGAAGTCCTCCTCGCGTACCAGCTTGAAGATGCACCGCGTTCATAGCCACGAATGCAGCTTAGATGCAGTTTCCAATGCTGCCAACGCAGCTTCCAAATCGCCGCAAATGCAGCTCAAGCGCAGCCTCCAACGCTGCCAACGCTGCTTCCAAATCGCTGTCAAACGCAGCTCTTAAATCCTGCCAACGCAGCTTCCATCCGCTACCAAACGCAGCTTCCATCCGCTGCCAAACACAGCTTCCAAGCCGCCAAACGCAGCTTCCAACAAGATGCCAACGCAGCTTCTAGCCGCTGCGTCCGAGCTTTCAGATACTGCGTTCAAGCTTCCAGACACTGCGTTTGAACGCAGAATTCACACCAGAACGCGGATTTTGCATTTGACTCGTTCAAACACGAGCTGAACAGTTTCAAAACCGTTTTCCACGATCTGAGGGGAACATAACTCTACTCAGGAGTGATTTAAGGGGGCAGTTACATCCCATTAGCCCCACTTAGGAGCGAATTAAGGAGGTGGTTACACCCCTTAATCCCCTATAAATAACTAAAAATCAATTCAGTTCAGGGGTTCGGTCGGTTGAAACTTCTTGGCAGCAACAGAAAAGATCCTTGGGTAGGCTTTTAAGGAGATTGAGGTCATCCCTCAGTAACATTCGGCAAGAGGAGCTTTCTTCATCCTTGGCTTATAGACCGATTTCGGTTAAATCAACTCTTTCATAGAGTTTCAAACTCGTTCAGAGTTCTCCACAACGTCAAATCGTGAGGAGAAAACCATGTTCCAGTGAATCAAGACGTCGGATCATCAATGAGAAGCAAACTCGACGCGAGCATTCGAGGGAGGCATCTCATCGCTACCGTGAAGAACCCAGATTTAAACAAAGGGGAGGATTCAGATCAATCCTCTTCTCTTTTGTAATCAGGAAATCCAATTGTAACTGAGATTAAAGGAATACAAATCAATTTTTCTTCTTTTCTTTTACTGTAAATTTTCCCACAAACAAAAGATGGCGACTCCGCTGGGGACTAGCTTCTCTGACGAAGAAGTGGTGGCGCAATCCGATATTCATCTCACTGGAACAACCGTCGAAACTCTCATGGTAGAGTTTGATCAAGCCAAGTTTGAGGAGGCCCTCTCCTCCGGATCCCTTAGCCCCAAGGCTATGCGTAAGATCCACAAAATCTCCAAAGAGACTAAAGCTCCAACTGCTCTAATTGTAGCCGAACCACCTAAGGAAGACTGCTCGGACTGCCCCTCCCCTGATGGAGTGGGCTCAACCTCAGCCAAACCCGTGCCAAGACGATGGGTATCGGGTCGAAAGATGCACATTGAGGCAACAAACTTGATCAACACAGATGGTGACGTCGCTACAAAGGCCTTGAAGCAGGCTAAGAAGAATGTCGCTCGACGGAGGAGGAGATCCCTACGACGAGCGTATCTCCGAGATTGCCGATTCTCAAGTCAACACGAGCTTCGTGTTTGCGAGCCTAAACGCGACCCTGTTTCTATTTCAGAACACAAGCCTCACGTCTATGAGCCAAAACATAGGCTCTGTGTGAATAAGATTGAACGCAGCCCTAAATGACGCGTTATACAATCGAAACGCAAAGCTCAGGCATGCATTACTGAGCCAGAACGCGACCCTCAAAGGAGCATTACAAAACAAAAACGCAGGTCTCCAGACCGCATTAACCATCCTGAATGCAGTCCTCAGCAAAGCATTCCAAAATCCAAATGCAGACATCAGACATGCGTTCGGGTAAGGAAACCCGATATAGAACCTGGTGTATACCGTGGAGCTTCGGGGCGCTGCCCCGAACCCCGCCGGGGGGTATTCCATCCCCCCGGACCCCCTGGCTAGGGGCGCGCCGCCCACTGGACCCCCGAATACTCTGCGTAGCACGATTAGATCGAGGAGCGGATATAAGAAGTCTTTGGATTCAAGGTATCTCAACCAGATCCATGTTCACCAAGAGCTAGTCCTGTCCAATCATGGACTGGGGGTTCCAATTCAAACCTCACGATCAGTGAGCAATTCTCCTCGAATCTTCACAATAGATTTGAGAAAGTTCATATCGAGAGAAAGACCGATGCAACAAGTCATTCGTTCATTCCAATGTGAACGACTGGTTCCTACGGTCCTCTCGGGATGTCAATGCTGCTCATATGCGGCCAAACTGTTGGTGTTCGACCAATTTACGAACGTTGCTTTGCCCAACCAACGACGACGTTCTCACAGGAAAAAGTCTCCAGAGACTGAATATCCTGGGGTCATTATCAATGTGATCGGCAGAGGGAAAGCCTCAGGTCCTAGTTCCGATGACTCTGAGACAAGTCGTTCACCGACCGTCAGCGAAATCGCTAACGAGTTTGAAGGAGTCTACCAACGCACTCGGACGCGAACATGAGCCATTCTCCCTATCAACTATCGGAGGCTAGCTAGAGGAACCAATTCCGATGATGAACACTCAGCTATTGCAGAGTCCTAATCATCAAGCTCTTTTGTTGAACATGAGAGCTCCGCTTATATGACGAAAAACCATGAAGATCTCGTGAAGAGAATTGATGAGCAGGAGGCCATGCTCAAATCTTAGCAGGAGGTCATCAATGAACTCATGGCCCTGTTGAATCAACTCATTGCAGACAAGGCCAAATCTCAGAAGACAGATTCACCAACTAGGCAAGAATCCTCCCGGAGAGGAAAAACGTCTTCATCCCGACCTCACACAAGCAAAGGGAAGGGAAAAGTGGTTGATGACACGGCTTCTGACCAAGAAGCCCACAACCTAGAATCTTCCTCTGATGAAGGGAACGAGCAGAATCTCCAGTCTGCCAAAATGGAAGAATTGGAAGCCCGCCTTAATGTCATTGCCAACAGCAGCGAGCTCCAAGACGAGGGAGTTATCAGACCCTATCCTGCCGAATGGGATGCAACCCCTTATCCTCTAAAATTCGAAGTCCCGACGCTACAAACTTTTAACGGCACGGGATCACCGAACCAACATATCTATCATTTCAAGTCATAGGTTGGGAATGTGATATCAAACGATACCATTCTGGCTCGATTGTTCATTGGCACCCTCAAGGGAGTTGCCTTTGAATGGTTCAGGAAACTGCCTGCGGGATGTATCCAAAAGTGGACGGATCTAGAGAGACTCTTTCTATCAAGATTCTTTAAAGATGATACAGAAGTCTCCATCCATACCCTTCTCGCCACTAAGCAGAAGAAGAGGGAGTCCGTCAAAGCCTTCGTCAAGAGGTTCCGAACCATGGCTCTCCGGTGTTCGTCAGGTATGACACAATCTACCTTAGTAGAGACCTGTCGGCACAACTTGCAGACCGACCTTCTAGCCCGAATAGGAGTTACAGAATATCGTTCTTGGAAACAACTAATCTCTCAAGGCGAACAAACTCAAAAGATTATTGTCAGGATCAAAGCTGAAGAGCAAAATAGGCAAGATCAACCTGAGCAGTCAGACCAAGCCCAATCTTCTCAGTCAGAAGAGGAAGATACCACGACCACTGAAGTCAATCCTCTTCAGTAAGATGGCAGGTCCAACAACTATCACGTTAATGATTACCTCTGATAGTCAAACTCGTTAGATAGTGGCCCACTAGGTGATGTGCCACGTCTACCCTTTTTCCCCTACATTTGTTCAAGACTGGGAGTTGGTTTATTTGTAGTTCATTGGATTATGAATAATAAATTTTCTGAGTTGTCATGTTCAATAGAACACCTCTGTCAACCACGAAATCCACCAAAAACTATCACGTTAACCGTTACCTCTGATAGTCCATTTCCTCCAAATTCCCCCACCGATCCTCTTTAAGTAGGATGGCGGGTCCATCAAAACTATCACGTTCATGATCACCTCTGATAGTTCATTCCCTCCAAATTCCCCTATCAATCCTCTTCAATAGGATGATGGGTCCATCAAAACTATCACGTTAATGATCACCTCTGATAGTCCATTCCATCCAAATTCTCCTGCCAATCCTCTTCAGTAGGATGGCAGGTCCACAAAACTATCATGTTAACGGTTATCTCTGATAGTCCATCAACTTGTCAATCTTCTTTAATAGGATGGCAAGTCCAAAAAACTATCACGTTAACAGTTACCTCTGATAGTCAAACTCATCAGATAATGGCCTACCAGGTGATGTGCCTCTATTCCGACTTGATGGATAGTGGACCACAAGGCGGTATGTCATGTCTACCCCTATTTTTCTTCCCCTGCTAAGTCTTAATCAAGACTGGGGGTCGGTTACTTGGAATCCACTGGATTAAGAGTAACGAATCTTTCACATCGTCGAGTTAACATTATACTTCTGACGATTATCACCCTCATGGAGTATGAATTCAGTTTGCATCACTCCTAATTTATCACGTTAATAATACACCTCTGACAATCAACTTATCAATCCTCTTCAATAGGATGATAGGTCCTTAAAATTGCTCAAATCGCAATCTTCCCCAGCAAGACACTAAGTCTTCAAAATCTTAGTCTCAAAATTCATCGCTTCTGATGATAAACTCACTTAGCAATTCTCCCCAGCGAGACGCTAGTCCCCAAAATCTTGTTCAAATTACAAGTACACAAATCCTGTCACGTTAACACTAAACCTCTGACAAATCAACTTATCAATCCTCTTCAATAGGATGATATGTCTACAAAGTTACTCCAATCGCAACACAAATCCTGTCACGTTAATATCACACCTCTGACAATCAACTTATCAATCCTCTTTAATAGGATGATAAGTTCACAAAGTTGCTCCAATCGCAATACAAATCCTGTCACGTTAATATCACACATCTGACAACCAATCAACTTATCGACTGTCCTTAATAGAGCGATAGGTCCTCAACGTTGCTCCGATCGCAACACCTCTAACTTATCGACTCTCGTCAATAGAGCGATAGGTCCTCAAAGTTGCTCTGATCGCAACACTTCTAACTTATCGACTCTCCTCAATAGAGCGATAGGTCCTCAATGTTGCTCCGATCGCAACACCTCTAACTTATCGACTCTCGTCAATAGAGCGATAGGTCCTCAAAGTTGCTCTGATCGCAACACTTCCAACTTATCGACTCTCCTCAATAGAGCGATAGGTCCTCAAAGTTACCCCGATCGCCACATCTTCCTGTCATGTTAATATCACACCTCTGACAAAATTCACTTATCAATCTTCTTCAATAGGATGATAAGTCCATAAAGTTGCTCCGATCGTAACAAATTCCCGTCATGTTAACACCAAACCTCTGACAATCCACTTATCAATCCTCTTTAATAGGATGATAAGTCCACAAAGTTGCTCCGATCGCAACATTTTCTTGTCACGTTAATCCTACATCTCTAACAAAATCAACTTATCGACTCTCTTCAATGGAGCGATAGGTCCACAAACCCGTCAAGTTAATCCCACACCTCTGATGACACAATCAACTTATCGATTCTCTTCAATAGAGCGATAGGTGTATAAAATACTGTTAGGTTAACATCACACCTCTAACAGTCAAAACCCCTAATGAACTTGTTAATCCTTTTTCAACAAGAATAGCAAGTTTTCATTATAAAATCCCCAGTGGATTAGAGATTTTCTGAAATTATCCCAGTGATAATAAAGAAAGTTTCTGAATTTTACTCTAAGTGAAAATTCACGCCAAGTTAATACTTCACCTCTGGCACTTCTAATTTTCTTTCAGTGTTTCAAGTGAAAATATAACACAGGAAGAAACAGTGGTAAAGTCTACGTATTCAACATCGTAGCATCAAAAATCCATGTCTTACACGTATGGGGGACTTTATCTCGATCCTTAATTAGAGATTAGCCTACGCCTAACACGCGTTGCCGGTTAGTCTTTTCCCATGAAAATGACAAAGTCTATGTATTCAAAATCATAGCATCAAAATCATAGCATCAAGTCTAGGAAGGTTCATTCTCTTAGCACAACGTTACATGTGGAACGGACTTAAACAATCCACATGCTAGCCCGACTCAAACGGTAGTCGGTAAAGGCTTATCAAATCCGTTGATGGCTGAGGGTTTGCCAAAAATCCTATGCACGTTTGCAGACCCATCAGCTTAATGGATGTGAGCCGAGACTTAAAACAGATGAGCCAAAGACAAGTCTCAAAGACTTAGTCAAAAATGCACGGAAGCCACTTCCATATCTTAAGTCAAAACGTTGAGGTCATACCCGTGTTCCAAATTCAACATGCAAGGGTGAGACCCGCATCTCAAGTTCAAAATGCAGGGTCCACCCCCACATTCCAGAAGTAGGATTATGGTGCATACCTTCACACAGGTCCTACGTGGAAAATCCCTTCAACCAAGATGCCTTCGAAGCAAGTGCAGAGAACAAATCCTTTACCACAAGGAATCAACAGCTCCAAGATCAGAGTTGAGATCCAAAGTATTCCGAAAATTCGTCCTAGTCAACCGTGAACTTTCAAAAACTTTGGAGGGGGTTCTGTAGGCTGTCAAAAAATCATAATAGATAGCTGAACCTCATCAAAACACTGATGATGGAAGTTACACTCTGACGACTTCCAGAAGGTTATAATTTGAAGACTTTCACGTAGACTGATGAAGGTTACAATCTGACGACCTTTGCAACAACTAATGAAAGCTCTAATCAACAGCCTCCACAATCAACATCGGGAGTTACAATCTGACGACTCTCACGTATCAAAGAGCTAAAGCAAAGATTACAAAACGACGATCTTTGCAATGTTCTGACAGAAAGAGACTACAAATCGACGGTCTCTTCAAACCAAGATGTGGAAGTCCTCCCCGCGTACTAGCTTGAAGATGCACCGCGTTCATAGCCACGAACGCAGCTCAGATGTAGTTTCCAATGCTGCCAACGCAGCTTCCAAATCACCGCAAACGCAGCTCAAGCGTAGCCTCCAACGCTGCCAATGCAGCTTCCAAATCGCTGCCAAACGCAGCTCTTAAATCCTGCCAACGCAGCTTCCATCCGCTGCCAAATACAGCTTCCATCCGCTGCCAAACGCAGCTTCCAAGCCGCTAAACGCAGCTTCCAACAAGATGCCAACGCAGCTTCCAGCCGCTGCGTCCGAGCTTTCAGACACTGCGTTCAAGCTTCCAGACATTGCGTTTGAACGCAGAATTCACACCAGAACGCGGATTTTGCGTTTGACTTGTTCAAACACGAGCTGAACAGTTTCAAAACCGTTTCCCACGATCTGAGGGGATCATAACTCTACTCAGGAGTGATTTAAGGGGGCGGTTACATCCCATTAGCCCTACTTAGGAGCGAATTAAGGAGGTGGTTACACCCCTTAATCCCCTATAAATAACTGAAAATCAATTCAGTTCAGGGGTTCGGTCGGTTGGAACTTCTTGGCAGCAACAGAAAAGATCATTGGGCAGGCTTTTGAGGAGATTGAGGTCATCCCTCAGCAACATTCGGCAAGAGGAGCTTTCTTCATCCTTGGCTTATAGACCAATTTCGATTAAATCAACTCTTTCATAGAGTTTCAAACTCGTTCAGAGTTCTCCACAACGTCAAATCGTGAGGAGAAGACCATGTTCTAGTGAATCAAGACGTCGGATCGTCAATGAGAAGCAAACTCGACGCGAGCATTCAAGGGAGGCATCTCATCGCTACCGTGAAGAACCCAGATTTAAACAAAGGGGAGGATTCAGATCAATCCTCTTCTCTTTTGTAATCAGGAAATCCAATTGTAACTGAGATTAAAGGAATACAAATCAATTTTCCTTCGTTTCTTTTACTGTAAATTTTCCCACAAACAGAAACAAGGAGCCAATACAGAGGACTATTAAGATCCTCATCATGTTTGTTGGTAAGAGATTCTTCACGTGTCGGTCTTTGTCGACGACGGTATCCTATTTAGGCCTCTTTGATCTATATTGTTTTTCCAGCAGAAATTGTCCGATCAAATTGCAAGAATAGCCTGTTTACGCGTAATCATTGAAAGGTTGATATAGTTGAGAGTCGAAGATTTTCTGAGTAGCCAGTGACATGATTATCATTTTCCACTACTGGGTGTATAATTTTGACTTAACATATGTTGCCTTAGCAACCGCCTCAATTAAATCCAAACTCCTTAATTGATACATTTGCCAGGGAGTATGTTTGCTAATGTGGAAAGTTCTCTACTATACAGAGATGTAGATTTTTTTGGGTAATTTTAATATCTGTTTTGCTTTGTGATACGTTCTCTACTATACATAGTTTGATTCTGTTCTTCTGAAACCAACAGACATCTTTCATTTAATTTTCATTTTGTTGCCTTGGTCCATTATAACTCATTTGTGCTATGCTGATTCTGTTCATCCTATTTAGTCCCCTGGTTCCCAAAGATCGCATCTTGCTATCTAGTGTTTCATTATTATGACAATATCATACGTTTGTGACAAAATTAACAAATTCTATGGATGATTGATGCAGGGGAAATATTGAGGTCTCTATGGTGATTTCAGATTCTAGCCCTTGCTATGAAGACGCACATATGAGGCTTGCTGCAGTACTTTTAATGTTGCTATTGAGTCCAACTGAGTGTTATGTTTGTTTCCTGGTCTTTTCTTTCTTCTGTCATGATCCTGTTCATGTCTGAACATTTGAAAGATGGGAAATAAGTGGACTATGGTTGTGCTACTATTTTGTTTATAGACGAACTTACTACTCTTCTAGTTTATCAAGTAATTAAGTAGATTGTCCTTACTAATCGTGATCGTGTTGCTGATAGTTATGATGGCATTTATATCAAGTTATTGATCTTATATAGATCCTTGCATACCTTGTGTTTTCTATCTTAATTCATTTAAATATTCTCGTAATTTTGTTGTTATTGATCTTTTGGTTTTTGGTTTGGAAATTTGAGGTTAATTTTGCAAATGTGTGAGGTCTGTACTTTTATCCAGGCTTGTAAATGGTTCAATCATGAATTTTTCTGCATTTGTTTATCTTTGTTTATGTTCCTATCTTTGTTAGTATTTTATCAAAAGCCCCAACAAGTTTGCAAAAAGCTCCCAAAAAGTTTACAAAAAGCCCACAATAGTTTACAAAAACCCGCTAAAAGTTTACAAAAAACACCCCAAAAGTATTATACATATATAGTTACTATAGTTAAATGGGCAAATGGGCGACCCGTTTATTAAATGGTCGGGCAAAAACCCGCTCATTTAAATAATGTTAAATGGGCCATAAATGGGTAAATGGGCAAAACATGCTCGCCCATTTATGGCCCGCCCATTTAAAACCCATATCCACCCATTTAACATCTCTACATGTTATGTATGTTTATGTGCATTTTTAAATTTGGTAATGTAGGCGTCCAAAATTATCTATAGGTCCCAAACTTAGCTCAAGACAGAGAGAAGACGAAGAACGTTATCATCTAAGTCAGAGGAGATCATCCAAAGTAAAAGGAAATAAAGAAGAACGCAAAACAACGCGAAAGAAGACTTGGAGCTATCTCACAATTGGTGAGACAGTCTCCACTGCCTCACATAACCGACACATTCTACACTGTGTCGGGCGAGACAGTGGGAGCTATCTCACCAACTGCGAAATAGCTTCCCATATTTTTTGATGGTTTTGTGATGTTTTACGTGGTCCACTTGGCTCCATAACTACTTGGGAACGTTCATTAATATTAATGGATGGTTACATTCTGGAAATACACCCACTACCCATGAAAATTATATTATTTAACGTAATTTAAGGTAGTGGACGGCAGTTACAAAACCACTTCCACTGTCTCCTTTGGCCGAGATAGTGGACACTATCTCTCAAAGGAGACAGTGGCTAAGGGGTTGTTTGCATTCTTTTCGATGGTTATGCCTCCCAATGGCTATAAATACCCACCTACACACTTGTGCAAGATACGAAGGAAGGTATTGGAGAGCAGAGAGCAGAACCAAACTGGCATTTGGCGAACTTTGGGAGCAAAAGAGAGTTTCCCATCCACTTTCAAGCATTCTCAAGAGCCTTCTTGGTGTTTCCTTGAGTTCAAGCTTTGACTTGTTCTTGAGATGAGTATTTATCTTACTTTGCTAAGATACTTACTTCTGTTCTTGTTTCCTCATCGAAACATTAACTTTTAACCTTCTTTGTATCCAACTTGGAGACGTTGCTCGGTGGTCCAGGATAACGCATCCCCGACATAGGCAAATATCCCACGTAAGCAGAAGCTACTATGTAGGAGTTTCTGTGTGTGTTTCTAGGGAGTACAATTTTATTTCCTTTGTAAAGATGAGAGATTTACACGTGTAAAGCTCATTCATTTGTTTTTGTTGAATGATTTAATGGAAACATCAAAGAAAATTTTTCCCGAAGCAAACATGTCGGCGACCACAGTGGGAACAATCAGTCCCGATGTCAATACTATAGTGTCGTAGTTGATCATCATTCAAGTCGGATCAATGGTCGAGTACGAGTTCAACCAAGCCATGTTTGAGGAGTATCTTTCCTCGTCTTCATCAAGGTTCTCCTCTCCCCGTAAGTACAGGAGGATCTCATTTTTGAAGAAGGTTTTTCAGTCTTCCACGCCAATGATGACTCAAGGCGATGACTCTCACCCAACAGCTATTGAGGCTTCCCCTAGCAACGTTGTTCCGGCATTCAATAAGGCTAGAAACTCTGCTTGTAATGACTCCTCCCAGTTAAGAAGTCATTTAATAAAAGTTCGCCAACTCTGATGAAGAGAGCTCATCAGAGACAACACTAGTGTCAGGCTCATCAATTTGCAAAGGCCTTGGAACAGATAGATGGAGTTCGCTACTACACGGACTTGGAGGTAAGAAAGCATTAAGCAATTGAATCACTTCAGCAGCTGTAGGCTATAAAAATTGCCTTGACTGTAGGAGGACCTAAAAAACCCACCATCAAGAGCTCGATTACGTCTACAAGCTTAACCCGCCAGCACGAGTCAAATCCACTGAAGAGTCGAGTTCATTAGCACGAAAGGAGCTCGCCCGCATGCTTGACTCGCCAGCACGAGTCAAGACCACACGATCGCTGAACTCGCCTGCACGGCCAGACAATCCGCCAGGCAACCAGAAACTCACCCGCACACTTGATTCGCCTGCACAAGTCAAGTCTATTTAAGAGCTGAGCCCGCTTGCGTGGCCAGGTGATCAACAAACTCGCCAAACTCATCAAAGTACCTAGCGGCTACGCTGT
>NC_033794.1:41438824-41447995 GCF_001876935.1 Asparagus officinalis | reverse complement strand
TTCCCATAACATGAAGGGAAGGAGTACGGTACTCCAAGCCCATCAAGCAGTCGCTCACAATACAAGTGACCAGTCAAATCTACGCAGTCGCCAAACTCGCTTGCATACTTAACTCGCCTACACGAGTCAAGTTTGTCCAAGTGAATGAGCTGCACGTTCAAGCCATCAGCTAGCTATTAACAAATTTGCCAGACTCGCCTGAGTCCTAGGCGGCTACAATATCATGTACAGAGATGGGCCTTCCTATTTTCCATGACGTGAAGGGGAGGAGTATAGTACTCCAGGCCTGTTAAACAGCCGCTCACAGTACAAGTGAGAGGCATGACATCTCTCAACAGGATATGGTCACATCCCATGATTCAGGAGAGTGATCATGCCGTCTCCCCTCTATTTAAAAGCCTCTCTTGGTTACATAAAAGGGGGCTTGCCTTTCAGTTGATTAGTTCACACTTCGACTGAGTTAGCGACCCGCTCTTTGCATTACTTTTGCACTATATCATCTCCTTCTAGCTCTTGACCTCGATCGCCATTGAGCTCGGAGATTCAAACTCGATCAGCACGAGCTTCTACTGCATACTGAAGCTCACCTGCAACTTTGATCGGATCATCCAAGGGAAGCAAACTCGGTACAAGAACTGAGTGAGGCGTCCTATCGCTACAAAAGACCCCACGTTAAACAAGGAGGGTATTCCCTTCGCTTCTGTTATAATTTTGATTTATTAGTTTGTAATAAGCTATTCTTATCAATACAAACGAGATCCCCATTTCGAGAAATTAAATTTTACTCCTACAGAAGATGGCGACCATAGTGGGAGATACTGTGTCTTCAACTAAAATGGTGGTAGCATAGTTCAATGATGTTGCTGTCGAAACAACCGTGGAATCCCTCGTAATCGAGTTCGACCAAGCCAAGTATGAAGAGTACTTGTCTTCCTCCTCCTCTAATGGCAATGCATCCCCCAAACGTCACAGAGTTGTACATAGGGCCTGACCCCAAGTGGCCAAGGCCTTCACGCCTGAGGACTCTATTCGAGTCATGGCAGAGAGTCCTATCTCCCCCAAATCAATCAAGCCGAGCAGAAGGCTAAGAGTTGTTAGCCCTTATGTTTTGATGATGTTTTATAACCACCATTATCGGTACTAATTGCTTATTGAGTGAAAATGTAGTGAATACATATATCAAGCATGTTAGTGCCACAAATGGAGGATTGGATGGAATATGCGCTACAACGATGATATCCAAAAGAGGAGGAGGCATAGTGATGAAGCAACGTTATTTCAAGAACACCAAAATTCAATTAGAAGCTTCATTCAAACTCAAGCTATATCAAGACTCAAGAATTGTATTCTCGTGAAGATATTAGCTAGGTTTTATTTTCTCTCTAGTGCTAGAATGTAGGCAAATAGTTTAGATTTCATCTGAAGCTATTGGGATATCAACACATCAATTTATACTTTATAGTTTTGAACGTATTTCATAAAATACTATTTTCACAAATATGAGGACCTATTTACAAAATTCCTTTTCCAAACAATTTGTTTTTGTATTAAAACATTTTACAAAGTCTCACAATTTTTAAGAGGTTAAATAAATATTTACAAATATTTTAAGTGAGTCAAAATATCTGTTTTTGAGTGTATCAGATTGCGGTCGACCGCCGCGGTCGACCGTGAGCAAAAAATTTCCAACGGTGGACCGTCACGGTCGACCGTGAAACTCTCTGGAGTTTGGTAAGTTTCTGAACTGGCTCGCGGTCGACCGCAAAAAAGTCACGGTCGACCACCGTATTTTTTGAACGGTCATATGGTACAGGATCTCAGCGCCGATTTCACACGATCTCAGCGCTGTTCTGTTTCCAGGTTTGGGGGGATTGGTTATGGGTTTAAACAGTTGTGATTTTCTATAAAAACCTATCTTCTTCTTCTTCCTCATGGTCCCAGTTCTTTTAGATATTTTCAGAGAACGTTTTTTTTAACAGAGCTTCATTTTCAAACCAGTTTCTTCTGAGTTTTTGTGTTTCACATCCTAGCTTCAGTGTTATCTTCTCTTTGCCATAGGGACATTGTAAAGAGAGGATTCTTACAGCATTTCTACTATTTTGAGAGCTTGATCTTGTGTAGATCAATTGTATAGGAGTGTGATCTAGTGAGATCTATTGTGTAGTGTGAGATCGTGAGACGATCACTGTGTAGACGAAGTTACGGCTTCCAAACCGGATTGTGTAGTGGATTTCTCCTCGAGAGTGGGGAGCGGGGATGTAGGTCAGCGGACCGAACCTCATTAACACATCGCGCGTCACAGGATAACGATTCCTAACCCTATCTCCTCTATTTTGATTACATTTGCATATTGTGTTTTTGCTTGTCTTTTTTTATTACATAATTATAGCCTCGTGACCCTAATCACCCCCCTCTAGGGTCTAACAATTGGTATCAGAGCTTGGTCTCTATATTAGTTTTTGGTTTAATCACCTTAGAGAAAAGATCTTATGGAGGCTTTAATGAATGTGCATATGCTAGAGGGACAATCCACCACTAGACCACTTATGGAGGCTTTAATGAATGTGCATATGCTAGAGGGACAATCCACCACTAGACCACCTCTCTTCACCGATAGTAACTTTTCTTATTGGAAGGCTAGGATGAGGATTTACCTTCGTTGCATTGACCTTGACATCCTAGAACTCATAGAGAAAAAATATGTAGAAAAGCCCAAAGTTAGGACTATGACCGATGGAGAAAGACACCAAGCTAATCTCAATGCTAAAGCTATGAACGCCTTAATTTGTGGTCTTTCCCCAAATGAATACAATAGAGTTTCAACGTGTGTAACCGCATACGAAATATGGGTGAAATTGTGTATCACACACGAAGGAACCCCCCAAGTTAAGGAATCCAAGATTAGCGGACTTATGCATGAATATGAATTGTTTCAAATGCTTCCAAATGAATCAATTGATGCTATGTTTTCTCGCTTCACTAACATTATCAATGAATTACATGGTCTTGATAAGAAATTGACTATTCAAGAGACGAACTACAAGATTATCCGTTCATTGACTCCAATGTGGGAACCCAAGGCGACGTCGATAGAAGAAGCTCATGACCTTACCATTCTACCTCTCGATGGCCTCATCGGCAAGCTCAAGGTTCATAAGAAGAAGCTCAAGGGAAAGGAGAAGGAGGAAGTGCCCTCACGGGATGTTGAGGAGCCATCACCAAAATTGAAGACCATAGCTCTCAAAGGAGCTAGTGATAACTCCTCCTCGTCATCGGAAGTGATTCGGATAGTAATGAAGAAGGAGCTAAACTTGCTCTTCATGATCCCAACGTTTGCTTCATGGCCCTTGAACATGAGGTAATATCCGACACCGAGAGTGAATCCTTTTACATGTAATATGATCTAGCTACGACCCTAGAAGAATTGAACATTGAATTTAAAAGAATGTCAAAGGAATTCTCTTCTTTCAAAAAGTTGCATGCTTCTTGTGATGTGAAACTAGAACAACTAGAAACCTCTTTTGCTCTAAAAGATGAATTGCTAGGAGATCTCGATTTCGAGAATAAGCAATTAAGATCCAAGATTGAAAAACTAGAAATTGAGAGTGGTAGGATTAGACCTACTCATGCTTATGCTAATCATCATCACCATGGTAGAAATAGGTTTTATGGTTCTTATACTCATACATACAAAAGAAATTTTGTGTGCACATATTGCATGAAGCATGGTCATATTTCTACTCATTGTAGAATTAAAGATAATTATGAATTTTATGGATTGACATGGGTACCCAAATATACCAAGTTCACTAACTACCAAGGACCCAAGAATTGGGTACCTAAAGTTACTACACCTTCCTCTCTTATAGGAGACATCACGACAACGACGTAAGAGATGTGGTACCTTGATAGTGGTTGCTCTCATTATATGATGGGCAACAAAGAGTTATTTGCAACCATATCAAGGATTGAAGGAGTTAGTGTCTCCTTCGGTGGTGGTGAGAAAGGTAAAATTATTGGTATCGGTTCTATTGGTAAGAAACCTTCACCCGTTATAGAAGATGTTTATTTGGTTAATGGATTGAATCATAATCTTCTTAGCATTAGCCAATTGAGTGATAAATGTTTTGATATTTCCTTTAAACCGGACAAATGCATTATTAGTATGAATGGAAAAATTATTTTTGTTGCTAATCGCAAATCTAATGTGTACATTTTTTAGATGAATGAATTAGTGACTCAAAATGTGAAGTGCCTTGCGGCAATTGATGAAAACCCTTGGATTTGGCATAAGAGGCTTGGACATGCAAACATGGATTTGATATCTAAGTTGTCTAAGAGAAATCTTGTAAAAGGGTTACCTAACTTGCACTTAATCAAAGATATCATATGTGAAGATTGTGCCAAAGGTAAACAAACAAAATCTTCCTTCAAATCCATCAATGAGGTATCGACTTCTAAACCTTTGCAATTACTTCATCTTGATTTATTTGGTCCTATGCGTGTTACCTCTCTTGGAGGCAAACACTATGTATTTGTGATTATTGATAATTTTTTTCGTTTTACATGGACAATATTTCTTACAAATAAAAGTGATTGTTTTGAAAAATTTTCTAATCATGTCAAAAGAATTGAAAATAAAAAAGATTTGAAAGTTGTTAAAATAAGAAGTGATCATGGAGGTGAATTTCAAAATGATTTTTTCTATGATTTTTATGCCCATCATGGTATAACTCACATATTTTCCGCTCCTAGAACACCACAACAAAATGGTGTTGTTGAACGGAAAAATCGTACCATACAAGAGATGGCACGCACTATGCTAAATTCTTTTGATTTGCCAAAATATTTTTGGACGGAAGCCGTCAATACGGCTTGCCATATTTTAAATCGTGTTTTAATTAGACCAAAGCTTAAAAAAACTCCTTATGAACTATTTTATGAAAAAACTCCTTTTATTGGTTATTTTCGTATCTTTGGTTACAAATATTTTATTTTAAATACAAAAGATCATCATGATAAATTTGATTCCAAAATTAATGTAGGTATTTTCTTAGGTTATGCACCTCGAAGTAAGGCTTATAGGGTCTTCAACAAACGAACTCTCGTTGTTGAAGAATATATAAACGTTACTTTTGATGAGACTAATATTGGTTCTCAAGTTGTTTTACCTAGGAAAGATGATGATGATGATGTTGAGGGAGGATTGGACCTTTTACAAATCAATAATACACCCTCTATAGAAGCACAAAAGGATGTGGATAGCTCCAATGCTCATGAACAAGTTGAACCGCCTAAAGCTTGGAAATTCACATCAAACCATCCAAAGGAACAAAATTGGGAGCCCTTCACAAGGAGTTGTTACTCGCTCAAAAGCTTTGAGTGAGTATGGTAATATTGCTTTCTTATCTCAACTAGAGCCTAAAAAGATTAATGATGCTTTAAATGATGAATTTTGGGTTTTAGCTATGCATGAGGAACTAAACAATTTTAAAAGAAATAATGTTTGGAAACTAGTTCCTAGACCTAACAATGCTAGCGTAATTGGATTAAAATGGGTTTTTAGAAATAAACTTGATGAACACGGCATTGTTACTAGAAATAAAGCTCGTTTGGTTGCCCAAGGATACAATCAAGAGGAGGGCATAGACTATGATGAAACCTTTGCACCGGTTGCAAGGTCGGAATTTATTAGGATGTTTTTGGCATTTGCTAGCTTTAAAAATTTCAAATTATTTCAAATGGATGTTAAAAGTGCCTTTTTAAATGGTTTTATAGAAGAGGAAGTATATGTTGAGCAACCCCCCGGTTTCCTAGATCATGCTTTTCCTAATCATGTTTACCGGGTACAAAAAGCTTTATATGGGTTGAAACAAGCTCCTAGAGCTTGGTATGCTCGCCTCTCTAGTTTTCTTGTTGAAAATGGTTTTTCAAAAGGAACAATTGATAACACACTTTTTGTGAGAAAAAGGAAAAATGATTTCATTTTAGTTCAAATATATGTGGATGACATTATTTTCGGTGCTACTAATGAATCCTTGTGCAAGGAATTTTCTAAGGTTATGCAAGATCATTTTGAGATGAGTATGATGGGAGAGCTTATATTCTTTCTCGGGCTCCAAGTCAAGCAAACTAAGGATGAGATATTCATTTCTTAAAGCAAGTATGCTAAGGAATTGGTGAAGAAATTCAATTTGGAGAATTCTAAGCATGCGCCTACTCCCATGAGTACAAGTGTCAAGCTTGATGCGGATAAAAGTGGTGAAGATGTGGACCAAAAACTATACCGATGTATGATAGGTAGTCTTCTTTATCTCACCGCTAGTAGACCCGATATCATGTTTAGTGTGTGTGCATGTGCACGTTTTCAAGCTTCTCCTAAAGCATCTCATTTAATTGTGGTTAAAAGGATCATTAAGTATGTTAATGGAACTTTTAATCTTGGTTTATTTTATCCAAAGAGCACCTCTTTTGATTTATATGATTTTTGTGATGCCGACTTTGCCGGATGTAAGGTAGATCGCAAGAGTACGAGTGTAATATGCCAATTCTTAGAAAATTCACTTGTTTCTTGGGCTTCCAAGAAACAAAATTACGTTTTATTGTCCACTACGGAAGCGGAATACATTGCCGCCGGCTTATGTTGTGCTCAAGTATTGTGGATGAAACAAAGCTTGGTTGACTATGATTTGAATTTTCAAAATATAAAAATCTTTTGTGATAACACTAGTGCTATTAATATTTCTAAAAATTTGGTTTTGCATTCTAGAACCAAGCATATTGATGTGCGCCATCATTTCTTACGCGATCATGTAGAGAGACAAGATGTATTCCTAGTGTTTGTTGACACAAAATCTCAATTAGCGGATATATTTACTAAGCCTCTTGGTGAGGATGATTTTTGTCGCATAAGAAATGATTTGGGCTTATGCAATATGTGAAAGTTCTATTTGCTTGCTTGTTTAGTTGTATTTTTGCATACATTTCTCTTTACCCCATTTTTGATGGTGACAAAGAGGGAGAGAAATCTCCTTATTTGTTGCATATATTTAGGGGGAGCTCATAGATAGGGGGAGCACCTATCTATAAGCTATATTTATTTTTTGCTCTTATATAATGGTTGGTTGTCATCATCAAAAAGGGGGAGATTGTTAGCCCTTATGTTTTGATAATGTTTTACAATCACCATTATTGGTACTAATTGCTTATTGAGTAAAAATGTAGTGAATACATATATCAAGCATGTTAGTGCCACAAATGGAGGATTGGATGGAATATGCGCTACAACGATCATATCCAAAGGAGGAGGAGGCATAGTGATGAAGCAACGTTATTTCAAGAACACCAAAATTCAATTAGAACTTCATCCAACTCAAGCTATATCAAGACTCAAGAATTGCATTCTATATGAGGATATTAGCTAGTTTTTATTTTTCTCTCTAGTGCTAGAATGTAGGCAAAGAGTTACTGAGTTTACTTGAAGCTATCTGAAGCTATTGGGATATCAACACACACATTTTCATACTTATAGTTTTGAACGTATTTCACAAAATACTATTTTTCACAAATATGAGGACCTATTTACAAAATTCCTTTTCCAAACAATTTGTTTTTGGTATTAAAAACATTTTACAAAGTCTCACAATTTTCAGAGGTCAAATAAATATTTTATAAATATTTTAAGTGAGTCAAAATATCTGTTTTTGAGTGTATCAGATTACGGTCGACCGCCACGGTCGACCGTGCCTGAGCTCACTTGTCAGTGGGCAGCAAAAACTTTCACGGTCGACCGTCACGGTCGACCATGAGCAAAAAATTTCCCACGGTCGATCGCCACGGTCGACCGCGAAACTCTCTGGAGTTTGGTAAGTTTCTGAACTGGCTCCCCCCCCCCCCCCCCCCACCGTATTTTTTGAACGGTCATATGGTACAGGATCTCAGCGCCGATTTCACACGATCTCAGCGCTGTTCTGTTTCCAGGTTTTGGGGGATTGGTTATGGGTTTAAACAGCTGTGATTTTCTATAAAAACCTATCTTCTTCTTCTTCCTCATGGTCCCAGTTCTTTCAGCTATTTTTAGAGAACGTTTTTTTAACAGAGCTTCATTTTCAAACCAGTTTCTTCTGAGTTTTTGTGTTTCACATCCCAGCTTCAGTGTTATCTTCTCTTTGCCATAGGGACATTGTAAAGAGAGGATTCTTACATCATTTCTACTATTTTGAGAGCTTGATCTTGTGTAGATCAATTGTGTGGGAGTGTGATCTAGTGAGATCTATTGTGTAGTGTGAGATCATGAGGCGATCACTGTGTAGACGAAGTTCCGGCTTCTAAACCGGGTTGTGTAGTGGATTTCTCCTCTAGAGTGGGGAGCGGGGACGTATGTCAGCGGACCGAACCTCGTTAACACATTGCGCGTCATAGGATAAAGATTCCTAACTCTATCTCCTCTATTTTGATTGCATTTGCATATTGTATTTTTGCTTGTCTTTTTTTTATTACATAATTATAGCCTCATGACCCTAATCATCCCCCCTCTAGGGTCCAACAAGAGTATATGGCGAAAGGCTGCCAGATGGGTCACCAAACGACCCTTGTAGACCCCGCTCCAGAAGAGATAGTTGTTCGCCTTGACGCGGACTACACCGTTATAGTTCGCGCAGACGCCCCTCTCTCCATGAGGGCCCGCCAGCGACGATGACAGGCTCTCGCCCGACAAGAGGCCTGAACCTTCACCTCTTATGACTGAGGGCCCGCCAGCGACGATGACAGGCTCTCGCCCGACAAGAGGCCTGAACCTTCACCTCTTATGACGGCCTGAATTTCTACTCAGACCTAAAGAATGCTAAGCGGAGATGCAACCCTCTCAATGCTGATGGGTTCACCAAATCAGGCGAGCCCTCGCGCTCAGGCGAGCTTCGCGCTGATCATAACACTTCCCGTTTCGGTGATCCTGGTACTTCTGGCAAGCCTAGCCACCTAGGCGAACCAACTAGGATGGGCGAACCCACCAAGTTAGGCGGTCTTCGTTTCTTGGGTCATACTCCTGATTCAAGTAAACTGCCCGAATCAGGTGAGTCTGCTCGAACAGGTGAGCTAGAGAAGAAAGGCGAACCCCGCTAGGTCCGTCTAACGGATAGACTTCACATGCAAACCAGCCTTGGTGAGGCGACA
>NC_033794.1:41430780-41438814 GCF_001876935.1 Asparagus officinalis | reverse complement strand
GGCGAGCCCCATCAGGCCCGCCTGAATACATGAATGGTCGAAGCTCGTCAAGCGACGGGAACTCGCCCGAACGCAAGAACTCGCCCGTCAAGTCGAGCTTGCTTGACTTTGACGCTTAACCGCCCCACCCAGTATACTCAAGGGAATTCATTCAAAACTCTCTCATGCAATCACATGCATGGCCCCTCTGATCTTAGGGGTATTCACCAGTGACTTGTGGGAGATCTCTGGGATCGTCTAGCCCGCAAGCACACCATCCATGAGGCGAATCCTTAATGTCACTACGAAAGGCTTATCCAAGCAGTACTCACTGACTGTTGGTGTATAGGAACAACGAGACCTTCGGTATTCAAAAGGCTTGCTCAACAGCCTCCCAAGCCGAGATCTTCTCGTCAAAGGCATAGCCGCCAAACGAGGCGCGCCGTTGATGATTTGGAGCTCCTATCTGCTATGGTCAACATGATGGGGAAGGGTAAAACTGTGCTCCTAAATTCCCTAGACTCGGATTCTTGCACACCCGTACTCATACGGGAGCGACCGTCCCTCTCGATTATGCACTCTTAGCATCTCCTTCAGGTGGCGAAGATGAGGTTTGCTCAGCAGCAGCCACATCCTAAACCTCGCACTTGATTCAAGACGAACTAGTGAGGGTGCACATGGAAGAAACCGCGAAGGATCAAACAATTGCCAAAAAGTTTGAAGAACATCAAGCCGCCATCGAGTCCATAAAGGATAGAAGAAAAAGAAGAAAATGGCTACGCGTACCCCGCGGAAGCCGACAGAAAACAAGGAATAGGAACCTAATCCTAATCAGATGACTAAACTGGAAGATAACATTGATCCACATTCGGATCACTCTTCTAAGTCATCGATAGGGACATCACGTACTGGGGGTACTGCCTGAGACAAGAGGCTTGATGAGTTCCAAAGCCAACTTAATGCCTTGAAGCTCCAGCAAAATATAAACAAGCTAGGGGTGGTCAGGCCATACCCTATCGAGTGGGATACAGTCCCCTACCCAGCAAAGTTCAAGCTCATCATTTTGGTACAGCTTGATGGCAATGGCTCCCCTCACAGCACATCTACTACTTCATGTCTCAGATCGGATTCCTCATAGGGAATGATGCTATCCTCACTCGGTTGTTCATCAACACCCTCAAAGGAGTAGCATTCGAATGGTTTCGCAAGTTAGAACTGGGCTCTATTACATCATGGGCCGATGCGGAAAGACTCTTCCTAGCCCGCTTCTTCGATGATGACATAGAGGTGTCGATGGCCATCCTCCTTGCTGAAAAGCAAAGGAAGTAGGAGTCAGTCAATGACTTCATGAAGAGGTTCAGGAATCAATCAATTCATTACCGAGACCAAGTCTCCGAAGCCACACTGATTGAGATGTGCTGCAATAATCTTTCAATCCACATTCTGTCCAAGGTTAGCGCGGTAGAACCCCGAACCTAGAAAGAACTCATTCGCCAGGGCGAACAGGTTGAGAATATGATCAAAAGGCTGGAGGCTGAGGAGCCTCACCCCAAAAAGGGAGCTGTAGAACCGAATGCACCCAATAATCCCCCTCGATCAAGAGGAAAGGAGATCATGGCTATTGACTCCGCTCTGGCACCCAAATCAGTCCAAAGACCAAAACCTAGGTCATTTGAGCAGCGCCCTCCCAGGCAATACGACTTCAAGGAGGACCAAGTAGTAGCAACCTTCGACACTCTTCTTAAGAGCAACATGATTAAGCTACCAGAAGCCACCAAGCCTGAAGAGGCCAACAAGACCGGTGACCCAAGCTACTATACATACCACAGATTCCTTAGTCACCATACCTCCAAATGCTATATCCTCAAAGATAAGCTTCAGGCCATCTACAATGCGGGGGTCCTAAAAAAGGAGAAAGCGCAAAAGAAGGTGATCACGAACATGATCACCTTGAGTTTTGGAACAGATCTCCCAGAAGTTCGGGTGCCAGCAAGATTGGTTCCTATCCCCAAGGCGGTGCTGAAGATTACTAATGATGATCCTCGCAATCAACAAGAAAAAGGCTTAGTATCGCAGATCTTGCCATCAGGGCAGGTGATGTGGGTCCACCCAGACTTCCTCAGTGATGAGCAGTGGGCTTCAAAGCCTTCAAGGAAGACCAAAGGTAAGCCCTGCAATGCCATCTTCACTATCCCAGATGGAGACAAAGCGGGGGTAACTGCCCTCACCGACTCTGACGAAGAGGCAGCCACTTTGGCCACTAGAGCGGGAAGGGAATTCGCTAAGAACTACCCTTTAAGGACAGAGGATCCGACAGGACCCTCCACAGGGCCACATGCAATAGTCCGTCCAAATCCTGAAGGGCCAAGCTTGAGTAGTCAACCCTTCGGATTTAACGTGCTCGCATAATTAAAAAACATTCCTGCCAGAATCACCATGTATGAACTCCTGCAGTTGTCCAGACCTACCCGAGAAGCTCTGCAAGAGGCGCTAGCCAACTCAGAAGCTTTTGCCACACACTTCTCACCCGCTAGGGAGGGAGATATGGGAAGGGAGTGTTTACAATGCAGTCAGGCCACCGAACAGTGGGTCCCCTACATCATATTTACCCCTGAGGACATGCTGATCAAAAACACGTCCCATGAACGACCCTTATACTTCACAGGGTACATCGGTTCCTCCAAGGTGGATTGGATCCAAGTTGACCCAGGATCCGCACTGAGCATTGTCCCCCTGAAGCTTATCAAGCACCTGGGGTACCTCAGAGGTGTTTATCCGTGACAACCACGACTATCTTTGGCTTTAATACCACTGGGACCCGATCGCTCGGCAAGATTCGTCTAAAGTGCCATATAGGCGACATGAAGACGGAGGTGACCTATTACGTCATCGACGCCGAGCTTTCCTACAATGTGCTATTAGGACGACCGTGGATCCACAACAACCACATAGTCCCATCCATATTACACCAATGCTTGATGTACGTGGATGACTACGATCGGGTGAAAATGGTGGTTGCGGATAAACAATCCTTCAAGGGAGTCGAGAACTACTTCATGGATTCCCTACTCTACCAATACCTTGACAAATCACTAATCGAGGAGCCCAGGAGCGGCAGTGAAGTAGATAGCAAACCCGAATACGGCAACAACCTTATCCTGAATGATTTTGAATCAATTGTAATCGGCTACGAAAGCCCTAATGTAACCGACGCTGATCAGGCAGACAAGATTAACTTGAATGAGAAGTTTGACTTTGCTTACTTGTCATCGTATCCGAAATCTAATGATGATAGACCCAGTAATTCAATTTTAGGGTTGTACAATGACTCTTCCTTACACTTGCATGTGTTCTCATCGTATATTACAAAAAGACAAACGATCGAGTCCTCGCAGGCTGTGTTCGTCGTGCCCGCCCAAGATGGTTATCAGAATAATATTATCTTTGGAAGAATCGATCACCCCTTGTGCATGTTGTGGGACGAATCTGAAGAAGAGGAACCCGCACCCTAGTTTTCGCAATATAGTCAAATAGCGAAATGCATGATGAGAGACATGGGCTATGACTTCACCCGTCAAGAGGGCCTGAACTATGGCAGAGGGCAGAAGATGGTCATCTGATCTGCCTACGTGCCTAAAGGAAGGCCCTCAAACTACTTCAGCAAGACTCGAAGAGGTTTGGGTTACACTTCCTCCTCATCAGAGTTGTTCTGCAACTTCGGTGAGGACTCTGATGACGCCCGCTCGGATGAACAATCATCAACATCCTCGGCATAGGACTCAGACGTTAGTGTGGGAGACTTGTTCAAGGACCTCACAGTTGTAGGCATATAAAATTGCTTATAGGTCCCTTAGCATAGCTCGACACAAACCGACGAACCAACGAGGCGACGAGGTTGACGAATCGCACGCAAGCGACGAAATACATCCATTCGCGCGTAGAATCAAGCCAACGGTTCGGGGAATTAACGAGTCATTCAAACAAGAGCGGACTTGGACGAATCACGATTGAATCAAGATCGGTTTCGGACTCGAACTCAGAAGTGGATTTACTGCCAAATCACGATTGCCGGCTCGACTGACCAAATCCAGCAGAATCAACAAATCCCGGAGACAACATCAATCCGCCCACAACCGCAATCACGGACAAAAAACGGATACCACCGAACACCAACCACAAAACCTAAACACCCTGAGTCTTAAAAGGGCCTCCGCCGACACCAACCGAGACCACTCAGGGTGGCTCGGCCATGGCGAAGCACACTAGGGGTGGCCGACGCACTATGTGGCAGAGCCACCTCAGCCCAAGATTCTGTGCCTAGAGCACCGAATACTAGTTACATCAAAGAACAAGGATGACCTATAATAGGCCATGGGTTGTTTCATTTTTAAAGGTTGGAATTTTGAGAGCCAGACATCACCTTGCGAATTGAACATCAAGCTCACGAGTTTTGAAGACATGAACGGACTTAGAAGATTCCAAGATCTAGACTTCTCGGCGAGCGCTCCACGTCATAAAAGGCAGGAGTTCAAAAGAGAGCACACGGTAAAACCGAACTCAGATCTGAAGATCTACACGTAACTACCACCCTCCGCGATCCCAAGTTGGCCTTTGATCCCAGTATCTTGGCGATATTTCCATTGGCGAAATAATCCTCCCCGCGCCTATATTTCCTTTTTCAGCCGAATAATTAACCCGTCAAATCGCTGTAAGAATCCAAGACCGGATCCCTAAGTACCTCTCGCAATGGTAGGTCCCACGGATTAACCCACGGCGTCTGGCGCAAAGAACGCCAAACAAAAGGCGAGTCGACGCAAACACAAGAGACTCAAGCGACTTTGTTCAAAAGGGAAACGTGTAAATTTTATCTATTTTAATTTTTTTCCTTGAGTTTCGTCTAGTAACCGATCTAAAAAAGACCGGATCTTTTGTTAACTCAAAAAGTTGTTAATTGAGGATGACCAATGAAATTCAAACTGACCAGAGACAATTTCCTCACCCACCAACACGCAACACGAACGCGAACATATCTTGCGCACAGCTGCGAGCCCACGATCTCCAGACCGAGCATCGAATCACGTCGCCAGCGCGAGATTCCCGATCAACGGTCAAAGGAGGACGGTCGAGTACGTAATATCTAACCAGGCCAAAAGCTATCGAAGAGTATAATTTATAACTCAGTCATCCGGATTCAACTCTCCCTCGCTAGTATCCAAAGAACTAACTACTCCTTAACACGAGAGACAAAGGATCTTGCGTTGGATAATATAAAGAATGACAGTCCCGCAATACCACACGATAGCTCCTCACCCCAGTGACGCCTACAGTGTGCGTCAGGTGAAGTCTCACCGACCCACGAGCAGGAAAACCTATTCTTGTCAATGTTCTACGTTGAGGCGGCGTTGTGACTCTTCTCAAGAGAGCTGGCAGGCGACGTCAACGCCTGCGCCCTCGCTAATTTCGCCAAAGCGATGGAGCTCGCACGGACGGGTCCAAGAACTACAACGCGGATCTGAAAGATAGGAGGCAGGCAAGCAGCCTATATAACACTGAACGTAATAAGGCGGTTCCTCCAAGCGCCAACGAACGAATGCGCACCGGCAGTCAAACGGAAACCTTTCAAACACTCGAGCAAGCGGTCACACCAACCGGCGCAGATTACTTGCACAAGCAAGAATCCTTGTTGCAGAATGGCGAGTGACTAAGAAAGGAAGAGTGGCCTACAGAGAACCGCGCTAAATCAAACCCGAACCAAGTAATGTGAGAGCCGAAGCAGCCCTCCATAACAAAGTTTAACGGCTCCGGTGAATCAACCAAAGTCGTCGAGAATTCCCATAGCTACTCCGGGAGATCATGCAGAATCATCCCGAAGGAGGAAGCCAGTTTTGGAGCGCCTCGGTCCAGTTCCCGACGAGAGAGGCAAAGTTCCAGTTCACGAGCGTTTGGGCCCAATGAAGAAGCCCAGAACGACTCAACACGTTGGGGGTCGCCGTCACCTCCAGTATGACAAAGAGCTCAAGGCAACTGCGCGCACCAATTTGCGCATCGAAGTCCAAGAGCACACTGAAGACTCGCGCCCACAAAGGCACGTTTCGAGGCGTGTAACTTTTGAAAGCCCAAAGAAGGCGATCCAACCTCAGATGGAAACATTATCATCTGATAGTGATAGTGTTATACCTGAGAAGTCGTGCCCGCACACGATAGGTTACTCCGACTGTCAAAATGACGAGTTGTACTATCGTGCTGGGGGTACGAATAAAACCAGGAAAAGGAGTCCCCGAGAACAGGAAACTCAGTGCCCCTGTTCCAAACTCATTCGGGCAGTATTGTCTGAATGCAGCTGCATCAAGGCGGTCCCCGAACGAGTTTCGGTTTTCGAGAGGCTCAGTACTGAAACGCCGAAACCAAGGCCTAGGCGTTTCCGACGAAGAAAAACGGTGGTTGAAGAGGGAGAATTTCCGAGGATCACCACCAACATGACCAGCAGAGGGACGTCGGCGCGGGACAATCTCGAATCAATTCTGAAAGCATCCCGGCCTAGAACCCGTCTGCAGTCCGGAACCATCAAGCGAACAACCTATGGTAGGGTTCGGACAAGACTCCCTTCAGAAGATGAAGAATCTGATGCCGGTTCCGCGGTTGCATCAGATAATACGGTGTCCAGCGAGGGACAACCCCGCGAGGCACTTATGATAAGTGCAGAGCAAGTGGCCAAAATGCTTGAAGACGCCTTAGCTAAGCAACAGGAAACCTTCAGGTTCGAGATGCAGATGGCCATGCAGAACATGAGAGAAATGCATGACCAACAAATCCAAGCATTGACGAACCAACAAGGAGAGCCAAGTCGTCGCAACCAAGTTCATCAGGAGGACGAGGATACGAATGAAGCTCGTAATACTAATAATCCTCCCGTCAATGCAGGGGGTGGTAACGAGAATGCCAATGAAGACACAGGCGAAAATCTGAAGATCAAGAACCTCGAGAGCAAAATCAACACACTAATTTCCGCTCAAGAGATGAAGAAAACAGGCATTCCGTGTCCATACCCAAGAGAGTGGGAATCAATCCCATATCCGGCGAAGTTCAACCTAATTAACTTCACGCCGTTTAATGGGATGGGTTCACCTACCCAGCATTTGATTTACTTCAAATCGCATTTGGGGGTGATCTCTGGTAATGAGCCTCTGATGGTGCGGTCATTCGTCGGCACTCTTCGCGGAGCCGCCTTCGATTGGTATCGCCGCCTCAAACCAGGTAGAGTGAACAGCTGGGACGATATGGAGACTATGTTCCTCACCAATTTCTTCGATGACGACACCGAGATATCTATCGGATCGTTGCTCGATGAGAAGCAGAAGGACGGAGAGTTAGTCGATACCTTCGTCAAAAGATTCCGGAACAAGGCGATGAATTGCCGGGACCCGATCACCGAGGAATTCATCCTCCAGACCTACCACAACAACCTCGCGTTGGACGTGCTAGAAGCAATGGGGACAGCACCATCCAATACATGGAAGGACTTGAAAGTCCGGGGAGAGCAAGTTGAGCGATTCCTCAGGAGGAAGAAGGCGGAAAGAGGCCAACCGGCGACGAGTGTTCCAAAGCAAAACTTCGTCCCACGGGGGAAAGGTAAGGCACAAGCTAGGGTGATTACAAGTCCTACACCGGGCGAAGAGGCTCGACGACAGCCGGTGAATAAACCGAAAGAAAAGAATCCCCAAGAGGTGCAGAATCCGAAGCAGTCTCGTTTCAGTCGCCCGATTGGAAAAGACAAACCGGAAAGCTCGAAGACTCCGCAAGTCTTCGATATAATGGGTCAACTAGCCAATATTCCAGCACGGATAACGCTGTATGAGCTACTGCGGTTGTCTAAGGAAACCAGGGAGGCCTTGCAAGAAGCTTTGGCCAATTCAGAGGTGTTTCTGACTCAAATCAAGCCGGCGCCTGAATAGCCAGAACCACTGAGTCAACAGTGCAACATAGCGGCCAAAAACCTTCCTTGCATTACCTTCACCAAAGAGGACATGCAAACGAAGAATTCGAACCACGATCGAC
>NC_033794.1:41425371-41429780 GCF_001876935.1 Asparagus officinalis | reverse complement strand
AGGATGATGATGCCTCTGGGGCTGGAGTTGTTCAGTCTACCTCTCCTGCCGCATCGAGGGCGGCTCCGGTGACTTCGAAGGACACTCCCTCGCAATCTGGCGTGAGGCCACACACAGGAGTTCCAGCGGCTTCTGTGTCCGCATCAGGAGGTAATCTTTGCAACAGTACCCTTGATCGCAACGTTGACCTTACACCTTTTGACACTTGCATTGGGCCTATGCAGGTGCAGTTGAGAAAGTGATCTTCATTCCTTCTGACGAAGAGGAGGAGGCTGGGAATGAAGAGGGGCCCACAGGCTCAGGTAAGCGTAGGTTTTAGCATTACTCATCCTTCCGTACCCAACTGTCGATAAGGTCCCTTTCGAGGGTCCTCTGTTAACCCTCTTCGTGCATTCGCAGCTGATCTTACCCCTGAAGTCGCTTGCAAAGAGGATCCTCCCTCTTGGGCGAGTCGCTCATCTGGGGAGACGGGCAAATCTGAGGAGGATGACGACGTCTCGGTTCATGAGACGTTATCCAGTGAGGAAGAGGTGTTGGCTCGTGAGGATGCGCCCGGCCAAATAGAGAGATCTCCTGCGGAAGCGTTGGCTGGGGATCGTCCATCGGCGCGAGAGTCTCCGTTTCAAAGGGAGGCTTCTACTCTGCAACCGAGGGCGCCATTGGTCACACCGGCTTTGGCGGCGCCAATCCCGACTTCTATGGTTATGACCACAGGTACTTCAACCGTGATTTCATCCATGGTGGAGGAGGCTGCCCTCTCTCCCTTGGAGCGCGAGCGAAAAAGGAGTGCGGCACGATCCGTGGCTGATTTTCAAGACACTCTAGCCGGCTACATCAAGCTCGCTTTGGAGGAGAGTTGTCCCTTCGAGAGTTTCGAAGAGGATTTCGACTACATCGTGTGCTTCTTAATCAAGAGGCTTGGCCACACTGCGGCGAAGCCCTACTTCCAGTGTAAGGAGGAAGTGAAGGAAGCTGTTCAACGGTTACTTGCCCTTCGCGCGAAGAGTTCCACTCTTGCGGATCTTACATCCAGCGAAGTCCGAGTAGCAGTGGAAGAATGCAATCGCCGTCTGAACGAGACCATGTCACTAGAGGCAAGATTGTCAGCAGAGTTGGAGCAGGCCAAGGCTGAGGATGAACGAATGGCCCTCGAGCAACAGAAGGCCGATAACCGCGTTTCTCGCTTGACTTTGGAGGTAGAGCATCTAAAGCAAGTTATAGGTAAGGCACAAGCCTCATTGGCCGTTCAATAGAAGGCTCGTGAACAGGCAACCGAGGAATTGGAGAGCATTGAATCCCATCGGACACTGACGGCTAATTCCGTTGAGGAAAAGGATCGAGCCTATATGGAGGTCAAAGAGACCGTCCAAGACTTGGCCTCACGCACTGAGGAGGATCTTCGCCAAGAGATCCTAAGGAGGCTAGAGTTTCGTCATGCTAGGGAGATTCGCGAGGCGGAACTGCGATTGAAAGCCTTGTAATTTGCCCCTTTTGTCTTTGATTGCCAGTTGTACTAGGATTTCTTTCTATGAATGAAATTATCCTTTTGTTTTTGGTTACTATTACTCTTGTGCATGCTCCATTTCTATTTTAACATGCGTTAGCTAGAGTGTTAGTTGTGAGGGGCGGTCTTCAGCCGTCGACGAATTTCGGCCGTAAGCTTGTCTCCTCTGCGAGCGGATTTCGTCTGCAGGCGGATTTGGAATTGATTCCAGTTCCAGAAGTGTAATCGGTTTTGACCTGCGGCGATCTCAGCGGAGAATTCGTCATCAGATAGGCTCCGCTTTCGGTGGGCCACGCATTGGTTTGTGCTTACGTCAGCCGAGAGAACGTGGGCACGTCGCTCCATATTGAATGCGGCGTAGTGGGGCTCTTCGTCCCTCGCGCCCGATTCGGGCCATTGTTGAAGATCATGCTTAAGAAAAAAACGTTGGATCTTGGCCGTCCAGGTAAGATCCGATTTGTTCGGCCTTACCCTTCAACTGTTTTAGCCTTGAACGGTCTAATCAAGTATTGAGTAACCGCCTAGGGTTCTTAGGGTATTTAACACCCTTACTCCCTATCAGGAGGATCTACAGCCTTCTCATTGTCTTCCCCAGAGTGAACCCAAATTTCTCCTTCCTTATACCCCCGATGGCACCGAAGGTGAAGAGGGTCGCTTCTAAGAAAAGGAAAGAACTGTTTTCTTCAGGCGCTGCTGAGGCTACCGCGGCCGAAGGTATCTTTTCGTTCAGACTCTCGCGTAGGCTAAACAGGTATTCTCCCCTTGACTCCTCTCTGTGTTGTTGTTGTGTTTTGCAGATCGAGGGGAGGCGCCGGCTGCCGAGGAGCATGCGGCCGAGCCTATCCTGATTTCGGACGATGAATCTAAACAGCCGGGAGCTGATCCTTGCCTCAAAATTCCGCCCATCGTGGTGCTCGCTCCGGGCCAAGAGCCTGCTCCCTCCGAGTCCTTGTCCTGGCAGGCACGCATCGAAGAGTTTGAGAGCGCTGTGAGACAGGTGATTTCCCTTGTCGACCTTAGCATGGGTAGCTTTGACAGCTTCAGGCAGTCTCTCCTTGATCGCGTGGCTGATTTACGGCGATCGGGCGAAAATCGGCTCGCTACCCGTTGCATGCATGAACTCCGTCTCTTGGAGTCACGCATGATAGGGTTAGAGACCTTGCTACGGGAAGGTCTGAAAGCCAACATGGAGTCTTGCCTGGCTCATGTCAGGCGTCAGGAAGCTTGGGAACAGGAGGTCCGTTCCAAGGAAATAGCAGATTTGGAGTCTACCGCCAACTTCTGGGTGGGCCAACAACATTTGCTGGAGGAGCAAATTATCGACCTCAATCGCACTGTAGCTCGACTGAGGGCTGAATTGGGACAGGCGGAGGCGAACTTGAAGGGGCTCCAGTTTGACGTTGTGAAGGTCAGTAAGAACGCTGAGGTGGAGACTCGACGCCTCCTAGCCTTGCGCCAGGCAGATGCTGTTGCCAGGTCGAGCCGCGAAGCTCGGGTTCGAAAGGCTACGGAAGACAAGGCTCGGGAAGACCACGCGAGCAAGGTGGCGGCGGCCAAAGAAGAGCTCTCCACTTTCAGCGTGTTCGACTGAGACCTCGATCTTATGATTGTATTAAGACATTTTGCTTATGACTCGTTTGTTTATGAAATCATAACTTTGTTCAAATGTATTGTCTTAAAAACTGGATGCGTGTTTTGCTTCTTTTTGAACGTAATATTATGACTTTTGCAGTTGCAAAAAGACCATAACTTTGTTCAAATGTACTGTCTAGAAGCATCCAATGAGGCTTGTGTTTGCTCATTGTGTCACCGCCCCTCAGTGTTTTGCTCTGTAATGGTCGACAATCTCGTACCGTAGGCGAAGTTTCCTTTGTGATGACGAGTTTACCTTAAGGGCCAAACTCTATCCCGATGAGTTTACGTTGTTGGCAAAGCTAGGGTGACGGCGAGTTCCCTAAGATGGCGAAGCTTGGCTCCTGACGAGTCCACATTACCGGCGAAACTTAATTGATCGACGAGCAATTGATCGACGAGTTCGTCTGTAGGCGAGACTCGATCGCGGCGAGTTTCGCTTGGAGGCTGAACTCAACTGTTGGCGAAGTTCGGGTAGATGGCCAAACTCAACTGCTGGCGAGGTTCGGGTAGATGGCCAAACTCAACTGCTGGCGAGTTTATACTGCAGGCGAAACCCATATGGTGGTGAGTTTGAGTTGAAAACCAAACTCAATTGATGGCGAATTTGAGCTATAGGCGAAACCCGTATGATGGCGAGTTTACACTACAGGCGGAACTTTGGATGGTGGTGAGTTTGTCTAATAGTCAGAAATCCAACTGTGGGCGAAGTTCGTGCCACGCGTTCGTCGGCGGGTCCAAGTGCTTGCCAACTAAGACTCTGTGGGCGCATTAATGCTCATTAATGGTGAAGCGACCGAACGCTTCGCCTCTCGTGCCCAATCCGATCGGTCGGTTTGGGGTCTCGAGAGGAATGGCCTTTATTGGCGTTGAGTTCGAAGCGTCGCAGGACATCTGGACCGCTCGATCGCTTGGAGTAACAAATCTCGGCCGTTGAGTTCTTTTCGAACATGTATTAGTACTTGCCTCTCTTCAGCTCATGCGGGTGATGCCTCGCTTACACGGCGATGCAAGCAAGAGCTTGAGCGCGTGGAGGGGTGGATGTACCGCCTCGAGGAGCTGTCTTACGACGATCCCTCTGACGTCCCACCGCCCCTTCCACTGTATCTCCTGCTCGAGCATGAGGAGTGGGCGAAGCAGATTCGGGCAAAGGAGGCCGAGCTCAAACGTCTGCGGAAGTGGCACCAAGCGGTACTGGACCGGATGGACACTTACCTGGACAGGGCTTTCTTCGAGGACACTGGCTCTCTTCGCGGTGAGGCAAAACTGCGGG
>NC_033794.1:41401594-41425210 GCF_001876935.1 Asparagus officinalis | reverse complement strand
GGTCAAGGCTAAGATTGGTTCTTTTAGCCTGCTGAAATTCCTGTAATGCTCATGCTGTCTGAGTCCCCCCTTTTTTTTGTTGTTTTGTTAACTTAGTTGTTGCCTCGGGCATCACAACTAAACTGAAAACTTATGTAAATTGTGGCCCGTTGTGGCTCTTTTGCTTGTTTTGCTTGTTCTTGCTTTGCATGCACAGTTTTCTCTTTCTTTATCTGCGCTGTTTGGCATTTGAGTTGAACTTGGCGAGCCTCTAACTATTCTGTTTTGGACTTAGTCGTTTTAGGCTCTTGTTCTGTTCTCTGTTGCTCATAACGTGGGATCGGGTTAACTCTGATCTTCGCGTTGCAGCTCGAATGGGATCAAGAGAGTAACACTTGGTTTGCAGCGAAGAACAATCGTTCGCTTCTGCGGCCAACTGAAGAACTCAACTTCGACTCGCCTCTCGGCGAGTTGTTGCCTGGGAAACCGACAGACAGGTCGTTTGCCGAACCGCCTTCGATAATTGTCGTCATTTGGGAATGCGACAATCGATTGTGGTAGGAGCCATCGCGTGGTAGACTCTACCCATCAGTCATTCTAAAGGAATGTTAGAATATCTGGAATAGATCAAATAGTTCAGGGACGTAGGAGTGTGACTATTGACAGGAGTAATAGCACGTCACGTGGTAGGCTATTTCTTAGGCTGTGCTATTCATAGGAATAACGACGCCAATCATCAGAGGTGATCATTAACTTGATGGGGTCTTAACGACGCCAATCATCAGAGGTGATCATTAACTTGATGGGGTCTTGTCGCGATTGGAGCAACTGTGGGGAACTACCATCCTTCTGAAGAGGATTGGTAAGCGGATTGTGTCAGAGGTTTAATGTTAACGTGACAGGAACTGTCGTGATTGGAACGACTTTGAGGACCCACCATCCTTTAGAAGAGGATTGGCAAGTGATTTTGTCAGAGGTTTAATGTTAACGTGACAGGGATTGTCGTGATTGGAATGACTTTGAGGACCCACCATCCTTTAGAAGAGGATTAGCGAGTGATTTTGGCTCTGGTCCTAACTATCTGAAGGTTTGACCAAGTGGGCGTTTGATTCCGCCCATCTGAGATGCTATTCTCACCTATTTTGAGAGATTCGCCAAGACAGGGTGTTTAGCTGGTAAAGTGAATTTCACCTAGATTGATAGGCTTTCTTGATATGGGAGATTCGCCTGATCTGAGCAATCCGCTTGATCTGAACGATTCGCCTAATCTGAGCGACCCGCTTGTACTGAGCGGTTCGCCTGTGCTGGTAAGCTGCCTCGAGAAATTGAAGCATAGGAATAGTTTTACCTCTTATACCATTTGGGGGGCGTGAGGGCCAGTTTAAACTCGTGCACTCATGGGAGTTTGGCGAAGGAGAACTAGGGGTAGTACTTCTTCAGATACTTACCGTTGATGGGCATCATGATCTTATCGTCATTCGGCTTGACGAGGTGATAGGCGCCGTTCGAGTAGACTGTTTCTACTACGAACGGTCCTTCCCATTTGGACTGGAATTTCCCCTTCTTCTTGGAAGTGAGGATCATTGGTCGGCGAACAGAGAGCACCAGCTCCCCCTCTTTGAAGGCTCAGCGTTTGACTTTCTTATTGAAATTCTTGGCCATTCGAGCTTGATAAAACTCAATGTGCTGCTGAGCTTCCAGTCGTTTGTCGTCCAATGCTTCGAGCTCTGCGAGTCGCAGTTGGTGATTTTCCTCGGCCGTCATCCCTGTTGCTAAGGCGACGCGGAGGGACAGAATCTGAATCTCTAGTGGCAATACGGCTTCACAGCTGTATACCAATGAGTAGGGCGTGGTACCGGTCAGTGTGCGAACTGTCGTGCGATATGCCCACAGGCTCTCGCCTAGCTTTTCGTTCTAATCACGTTTGCTAGTGGAAGTCAGCTTGGTCAAGATCTTGATAATTGTTTTGTTGAAGGCCTCGGCCAAACCATTCGCTGAAGGGTTGTAGGCCGTGGAAGAGAGGTTCTGTATTCGGAATTTATCGCAGAACCTGGTGAAGGCATGGCTAACAAATTGCGTGCCGTTGTCATGAATGATACGCCGGGGTACGCCGTATCGGTATATGACATGGTGCTTGATGAATTTGATCACGTCATTAGTCTTGACTTCTCTTAAGGGGATAGCTTCGGCCCATTTACAGAAGTAATCGGTGATTGCGAGGATGAAGCGATGGCCTTTCGTCGATGGTGGAGATATTGGCCCGACTATATCCATCCCCCATGCTTCGAAGGGCCAAGACGCTCTCGTCGGATGCAGATCCTCTGGAGGCTGGTGCATGTAGTTGGCGTGGATTTGGCATTCGTAGCAGCGTTTTGCATAAGCGACCGCGTCAGTAACCATCCCAGGCCAAAAATAGCCTATCCTCCGCAGGCGATCCCAAAGTTTGGGTCCGGGCTAATGAGCCCCGCACGCGCCGTCATGTGCTTCGCGTAGGGCCTCTTGCGCCTCTGCCTTTGAAAGACAACGAAGCAACAAGCCGTCGTATGACCTCCGATACAGCGTTTTAGTGGTTGAGTCGTAGTAGAACCGCGAGGCACGCCATCGGATAGACTCCCGTTCCTTTGCGTCTTCAGGCAATATGCCGTACAGGACATAATCGATGATCGGGAGACGCCAGTCTTCCTGATCAGGCTGATTTGATGTTTGATGGGTAGCGTTCGCCTCTGGGACGTCTTTTAGTCGAAAGAGTTTTCGGCTGGCGACTGTAACCCGTTGGGTCGTCCCCAAAGGTTGGGCCAAGTTAGCCGCCAAGGATACGAGAGCATCCGCATGGGTGTTCTTTGAACGGAGCACGTGCTCGATGCGGAAACTCTCGAGTGACTCTGCTAGTCTGATAGCCGCTTTGTGGAGTGGGATGAGATCGTCGTTCTTGACTTCATACTCGCCGGTCATTTGCTTAACGATGAGTTGGGAATCGCCGTAAGCCTCCAGATGCTTGATCCCTAGATCTTTGGCCAACTCGAGCCCTATGAGCAACGCGTTGTACTCAGCTACGTTGTTGGTGCATGGTTCTGTCAAGGAAAAGGCCCGGGGTAACACATGGCCACGCGGAGAGGTGAGGACCATCCCCACTCTTGCAGAGATAGAGCCGCTCGCGCCTACTCGAGACGCGCCGTCGAAGAACATCTGCCATACCTCTGGTGACGAAGTCACATTGGCTTCGGGGTCTTCGTCCCCAGCGGGTGGCTAGCCATGAGATCGCAGATGGCCTGTCCCTTGACTGATTTTTGCGGTATGAAGTGAATGTTGTATTGAGATAGCAGAAGTGCCCATCTGGCCAGGCGCCAGTTTAATGCTGTAGGTTGTGTCATGAAGACCCGAATGGGGTTCATCCGGGAAATGACATGGATCGTTTGGCCAACCAAGTAGTGCCACATCTTTTGGATGGCGAACACCAAGGCTAGGCATTCCTTCTCGACCATTGGGTACCGCTGTTCGGCGCCCTGCAAGGTTCTACTCAGGTAGTAGATGCCTTGCTCGTGGCCTGCATCGTCATTTTGTGCCAAGAGGGCGCCTAGAGAATGTTCCATGGCCCGTATATATATAAGGAATGGTCTCCCTGAGATTGGCGTCGCAAGGACAGGCAGGTTTGAGAGGACAGGCAGGTTTGAGAGATAAGCTTTGATCTCTTCAAAGGACTTCTGGCATGGCTCATCCCAAACGAAGGAAGTACCTTTCTTCATCAGCTTAGAGAAGGGTTGACATTTGCCCGAGAGATTCGCGATAAATCTTCGGATATAAGCCAGTCGTCCTTGAAGGCCTCTTAGCTCTTTAAGATTTCGGGGCGGCTGAAGCTCTTGAATAGCTCGCACCTTGTCTGGATCGATCCGGATTCCTTTCGTCGTGACGACGAAACCGAGGATTTTACCGTTGGACATCCCCAAGAATGACTTAGTAGGATTCATCTTGAGTTGATGAGTCCTCATGAGTTCAAACATCGTCTTCAAGTCTTGGAGGTGATCCTCCTTACGGCGACTTTTCACGACCAGGTCGTCGACGTAGCATTCGACTGTCTTTCACAGATGATCTCGAAAGATCATGCTCATGGCGCGCTGGTAGGTTGCGCCAGCGTTCTTGAGTCCGAATGGCATAACGGTGTAGCAGTACACCCCCATGAGAGTTCTGAATGCAGTGTGCTTCTCGTCCTCGGGGTGCATTTTGATTTGATTGTACCCCGAGAAGCCATCCATGAAGGACATCCTCGCGAATCCGCACGTATTGTCAATGATGACATCCGTGATGGGCAGAGGAAATTCATCTTTAGGGCACGCGACGTTAAGGTTCCTAAAGTCGATGCAGATGCGGATCTTCCCGTTCTTCTTCAAGACCGGAACAATGTTCACCACCCAGTCGGGGTGTTGCTCTTCTCTGACGAAACCGGATTCGATCAGCTTCTTGACCTCAGCTTCGATCGCCTCCATGATTTGGGGGCGAAACCGCCTCTGCTGTTGTTTGATTGGTTTGGCGTCAGGGCTGATGTTGAGACGATGCGTGGCGACCCGCGGATCCAGACCAGGCATATCTTCGTAATTCCAGGCAAAGACGTCGATGTATTCCCGTATGACGGCGACGAGGTCCTCTTTTTCCTGAGAAGGCAGACTGTCGCTGATGAATATGGGTTTGGGATTCGCCTCAGTACCCATGTTCACCTGGAGAACTTCGTCTTCGGTTGGCGGTTCGCGTTGCTCGAAGCGACTGTTCCACTGGGCGTTAACATGGCGATCCCATGTCTCATCATAGAGTAGAAGTTGTTCGTCCTCCGCCATTTCGGCGAGATCTATCGTAGCCATGTTGACTGTAAGGCTATCGAACAGATCCCTCACACTGACGTCCGAGTCCCAAGTCGAGGTTGCTGACGATTGATCACCCGAACATGCATAGTCGGAATCTTCGTTAACGTAGAAACACAAATCCGACGAGGAAGAGGAATAGCCTAAGCCTCTCCTGGTCCTGTTGAAGTAATTTGAGGGCTTCCCTTTGGGCACGTAGGCGGGTCGGATGACCGTCTTGCGCCCTCGGCCATAATTTAAGCCTTCCAAGCGAGTGAGGTCATACCCCATGTCGCTCATCATGCGCTTCGCAACTTGACTGTATTACGAAAACTGGGGCGCTGGATCCTCGTCCTCAGATTCATCCCATAGCATGCGCAGGGGATGATTGATCCGACCGAAAATAATATCTTTTCGATAACTATTTCGGGTCGGCACGACGAACACAGCTTGCGATGACCTGATCGGCTGCGTCTTAGGGGAGGATCACTGTAGAGTGTCGACCATGAGCTATTGGGTGCGTCATCCTCGGACGTGGAGCAAGACGACAAATAAGCAAAGTCGGATTTCTCATTCATGATAATTTTTTCCGCTTGAACGGCGTTAGTTACATGGTGACTCTCGTAACCAATTACAATTGACTCGAAGTCATTCGGAATTAAGCTGTCGCCGTATTCAGGCTCGCTATCCGCCTTGTTGCCACTCTCCAGTTCTTCTGCTGGTGGCTCGTCGGGGTCCTGGTACAGCAGAGAATCCGTGAAATAGTTTTCGACGCCTTTAAAGGGCTGCTTGTCGGCCACTACTGTCCTTACCCGCTCGTAGTCGTCCACGTACTTCAAGCACTGGTGTAGTGTGGACGGAACGATCTGGTTGCCATGAATCCACGGACGCCCCAGGAGTATGTTGTAGGAGGGTTCGGCATCGATGATGTAGCACGTCACCTCCGTCTTCATGTCGCCTATCCGACATTTCAGGCGGATTTTGCCGAGCGGCTGAGTCCCCGTGGCGTTAAAGCCGAAGATGGTAGTCGTGGTCGAGGCTAGGCGCTTTGGCGATATCCCCCAAGTGTTTGATTAACTTCAGGGGCACGATGCTCAGCGCAGACCCCGGATCGACCTGAATCCGATCCACTTTCGCCGAGCCGACGTATCCTGTGAAGTACAGTGGCCGGTCATGGGACGTGTTCTTGATGAGCATGTCCTCGGGGGTGAAAGTGATGCAGGGGATCTGTCTCTCTGAAACTTGGCACGGAAGGTCTTGCCGGGTTCTCCGCCCTCGCGGGATATTCTTTCGCGAATTCTTTTCCTGCTCTCGTGGCGAAGACGTTGGTGTCCTCTTCAGAGTCCGTCAGGGCAGTCATCGTCGTGTTATCTCTATCCAGAATGGCGGAGATAATGTTGTAGTGTTTTCCCTTAGCCTCCTTGGAAGGCTGCGCAATCCACTGCTCATCATTAAGGAGGTCCGGATGGACCCACATCACCTGCCCTGATGGCAGAGTTTGTGGGACTAAACCCTTTCCCCGCTGGTTGTGAGGATCGTCATTAGTGATTTTCAAGACCGCCTTGGGGATAGGAATTACCCCCGCTGGAGCGTGAACCTCCGGGAGATCTGTCCCAAAGCTCAAAGTGATCATGTTCGCAGTCACTTGCTTTTGGACTTTCTCCTTCTTCAAAACCCCCACGTCGTAGAGGGCCTGGAGCTTGTCCTTGAGGACGTAGCATTTGGTTGTGTGATGGCCAAGGAATCTGTGATATGCACAGTAACTTGGGTCACCGGTTTTGTCCACCTCTTCAGGCTTTGCGGCTTCTGGCAACTTAATCCGCCCACTCTTGAGTAGAGTGTCGAAGGTCGCTACCACCTGGTCTTCTTTGAAGTCGTATTACCGCTGGGGGCATGGCTTAAATTGCCTGGGTTTTTGGCTTTTGAGCAGCCTTTGGTACTGGGGCGGAGTCAACTGCCATGATCTCTTTTCCCCTCGACCGAGGAGGGTTCTTTGGTGCAAGCTGGCTCCGCTGCTCCCTTCTTGGACTGCGGCTCCTCGGCCTCTAGCCTCTTGATCATGTTTTCGACTTGCTCGCCTTGGCGAACAAGCTCTTTCCAAGTCTGGGTCTCTACTGCCCCGATCTTGGACAAGATATGGATCGATAGGTTGTTGCGACACATCTCAATTAGTGTCGACTCAGAAACTTGGTCCCGGCAGTGGACAGATCGATTCCGAAATCTCTTTACGAAGTCGTTGACCGATTCCGACTTCCGCTGCTTCTCAGCAAGAAGAGTGGACATTGACACCTCTGTGTCGTCGTCGAAGAAGCGGGCGAGAAAGAGCTTTTCAACGTCAGCCCGTGCCTTGATAGAGCCGGGTTCTAGTTTGCGGAACCATTCAAAGGCCACCCCCTTGAGGGTACCTATGAATAGTCGAGTGAGAATGGCGTCATTCCCCGTAAGGAATCTTGTCTGTGCCATAAAGTAGTAGATGTGTTGCGAGGGTGATCCCTTGCCATCAAACTGTACCAAGCTGATTGGCTTGAACTTTGCTGGGTATGGGACCGTGTCCCATTCGATAGGGTAGGGACGTACCACCCCCAGCTTGTTCATGTCTTGCTGAAGCTTCAGCGCGTCGAGCTGGTCCTGGAACTCGTCGAATCTTTTGTCATGGGTGCTATCCCCAGTGTGCGACGTTCCTATCGACGTTTTAGAGGAGTAATCGGAATGCTGATTATCCTCTGTCTCAGCCGCTGGACGGTGAGGAGGTACCCACTCCTTGTCCCTAGTTTGCCGGGGTAAGGGACGTTGGGTCCTCTTCTTCTTCTTCTTCTTCCTGTTCAGAAGTTGTTCCATCATCTCTCTCAGAGAGTCGATGGTCGCCTGCTGTTCCTCCAGCTTTTGAGCCATTGTCGCGCGAGGTCTGAGATGTGGCTGCGGCCGAATGAACCTCGTCTTCACCGCAGGAGGGAGGTGCCAGGGTGGAGTAATCAAACCCAATACTTACCCCCCTGCGACTGCGCGTTCGCTGGAATATGCCCTCCTGCCGACGTCGAGCGAACCGAGTGTTAGGTCTCAGGACAGAGTCCGAGTCTGGAGAGTCAGAGAGTACCGCCTTCCCCTTGTCCGTCATGTTAACTGTGGCGGATGCGAGCTCCAAGTCGTCGACAGCGCGTATCTTTTGGTGACGACACCTTCAACGGGAGGGCCTTGGTCGAGAGGACTGTTGAGAAAGCCTCTCAAATACCGAAGGTTTCGCCGTTCCGACGCATTGGCAGTCGGCGAGGACCGTGTGGATGAGTCTCTCGCAGTGGCACTGAGGACTCGCCTCATGGATAGTGCGTTTGCGAGTTAAGTATTCTCTGAGGTCTTCTATGGGCGGTTGGTGACAACCCCCAGCTTCAGAAGAGTCGCTCGGGTGAGTGTACGGGAGATTTTTGGACGCGCTCTCCGGTGCGCCTTGGGTGGAATGCTTTGGTGCTGGAGTTGGGCGATCTCGCCTTGACTGGCGAGTCTTCGTGTTTGAGCGAGCTCCAGTACGTAGGCGGGTTTCAACCCTTCGTTTGGAAGAGTCGCCTACCTCTCTACCTTTACATTTATCCGCCAAATGGTTATGGCGAGGCTCGCCAGCCTTCGAGGATTCGCCTACTCGGGTAGGCTCGCTCGTTGGAGATGAGTTATTCGCATCAGGGATATGACCTGAGAAGCGAAGTCCTCTTGATCGGGTGGCCCTGCCTTCCTCGGTCGGCGCTCCTGACTTGGAGAGCATTCCGACGTCGGGCAGCTTGCCATTTCGTCTAGCGTATCTCGGACCCGTACAATGATTCGGGCCATTGTGAGAAACGAAGGTTTGAGCCTCCTGTCTGACGAGCGTTTGCCCCCGCTGTTGGCTAGCTCTCCCATCGAGGAGAGCATCACCGCGGGTTGTGGCAGTGTAGTCGGTGCCGGAGTGAACCGGCGTTCCCTCTGAGACAGGTGTCTGCGGGGACCGCTTGGCGATCCATTTGGCAGATCCTTGTTCCTTGCACTTGATCTCTGGCTTAGCATTGATCGATTGCGAGGGAGTGGGTTCCCCCGACGAGACTCGGGTGGATCCCTCAGGCGCGGAAGCTTTGACCGTTTGAGGTCGGCTTCGGCGCACGACTCTGTGGCGTTTGCGGGACGCATCGCCACCAGAGGATGAGGAGGACAAGTACTCTTCGTACTTGGCCTGGTCGAACTCAATCTCCAGGGACTCTACGATCGTCCTGACAGCAATTTCATCAAATTGAGCCACCACCATTTCGTTCGATGAAATAGCTCCTCCCACTGTGGTCGCCATCTTCTGTAGGGTGTAAATTTGATTTCCCGAAAATAGGGAGTTTCGTTTGTATTGAAAAGAAAGCTTATTACAAACTAATAATCAAATGTTTACAACAGAAGCAGAGGGAATGCCCCTTTGTTTTGTGTGGGGTCTTTAGGTGGCTATAGGACGCTTCGCTCGATGCTTGGGTCGAGTCTGCTTCCCTTGGACCGTTCGATCGAGGTTGCTGGAGAGCTTCAGTACACAGTAGAAGCTCGAGTCAATGGAGTTCGGGTCTGCTTAGTTCGCCGGCGATCGGAGCTCAGAACCAGGCAGTGGTGCTGTAATGCAAGGATTATGCGAACAGCTTGGTCTCCACCCTTTTTCTCTGAGTTTTTCCCACCTCCTTTAAAGCTTGCTGGAAGAGGCTTTTTAAATGGAAGAATGACAGCTTGACTACTCCTTGAATTATGGGATGTGACCATACATTGTTCGAAGATGTCCTGTTGTCCACTCGTACCGCCAGCGGTCATTCGAAGAGCTGCGCTCTGCATCACGTTACGTAAGAGTGGGAAAGCCCCTCCTCGTATGCGTGACAACGGCTGTCAGATGCTTGCGTGGACCTGACCAAACACCGAGCGCCGGCGGCTCTCCGTTCCTGGCACTCGAGTGAGTTTGGACAGTTCGCCGAATGCTGGCGGATCCGTCTCCTGACTCAGACAACCGAGGTGAGTCACATTTATGACTGTTCAGGTCGACTCGACACCTGTCCAGTCCTTCGTACTATGCGTGCTGTGAGCGGCCGCTTGACGGTCTTGGAGTACTGTGCCCTCTCCCTTTGGGTCGAGAGAGATGGGAAGGCCCATCTCAGCACGTGGGGTAGCGGATACGGGCGGCCTTGAGGTTTGCAGGCGGATTCGACTTCGGACTCGGGCAGGCGAGTTGCGTGAAAGGCGAATTTCCGCTATCCTAATCGATCTCAACTCGGGCGGGGGAGCCGATCGTTAGGCGAACCTAGAATCGAGTACATTTGACGTCTACGCGGTTTAGGCCCGTGCTAGAGAACTGAGCGTGCGAGTTCTTCTCGCAGGCGAATTTCCCGTAAGCCCATGGAGGTATTTTTTTACCGTCTACAGTCTCCTTCATGTGCTTCAATAAATTTCCATAAGGCGTAAGCACTATCAAAATGAGCAAATTCGTTAGAAAACGATGAGTGAAAAGCATTAAGCAAATATTCTAACAAGAGCTTGTTCATGTTAAACAATCTTTTATCATTTTCACTCCATTTGGATTTTTCCAAAATGGGAACAACATAGGCATCCTCAATAATCTCCCATAAATCGAATTGTTTAGATTGAACAAAAAGTTTGAATCTAACACGCCATTGAGCATAGGGAAAAATATCCAAACGAGGAGCAACATTAATAGCATAACCAAGACTAGATGCATCATTCATATCCATAATGATTATATGCAAGAAGCAAAAAGCAATCAACACTAGATTAGCACGAAAACGATAACTTGGATCTTTAACTCAAGGCGATTAGTCCTTAAATCAAAGAGCACCAAGGTCTGATACCAATTGTTGGACCCTAGAGGGGGGTGATTAGGGTCTTATGCTAATCTAATTCCGATTAAATTCCAATTAAAATTATGTTGATCAATTTGTTCTAGCAAGAGATAGATAAGAATAAGACCGACAAGAAAAAGCACAAATGAAATATACGCTAAGCAAACACAAACACAAGATATGTTTACGAGGTTCGGTACTCATGACCTACGTCCTCGCTCCTCACCTCGAGGAGATATCCACTATCACAATCCGGTTTGGAAGCCGGAACTTCTACACACTCGGTTTACAAGATCACCAAAAACTCTCACACTACACAATCACTAATCAATCACACTTTACACACTAAGTGTAGGAACCTAGCCCGTGTCCTCCTCCTCAAGTGTTCGGATGCAACCTCTCCCTAGGTTCGTCAACCGACGCCATTCCTATTGGATTTGACCCCGTCTCTCGCCTCATACTTCTATCGGTGTACAAGTGTATTACAAGTGATACTCACAAATTAAGATTAAATACAATGGTTTGTTCTCAATAACAAATGAGAACGCAAATGAAGCTCACACTCATTAAATCACACTCCACAACCCACACTATATAGTATGAAGATATTAAGCTTAATATGTGTGTGTGTGTGTGTGATAACAGTGAATGAAAATAATACAACTCAATAAATATAGCAAAGATATGAAAAATAAGTAGAAATCTATATGTAAAGATGAGTTAGAGAAAACTTCTCCATAGACAAGAAGAACAGTGGATGATGAGATTAAAAATCATCTTCTTGTAGTAGGAAAACTTCTTTTAGAAACAGACTGATGAAATCAGCTTAAACAACTCTTTTAAACACACTTAAGATTTTGTTAAACACAAAACTTAGATGAGGTAAAAGAGAGCAGCAATAGGGTATTTATACCCACTCAAAAACTCAGCAAAAACCAACTTAAAATGACCAAAAAAACCCCAGAGAACCGTTGTAAAAATAGCCATTAAAAAGCAATGATGACATCGGCGGTCGACCGTGGAAATCTTGCGGTCGACCGCAAGGCACAAAAAAATCTAAGAACAGGGTTTTAAAGTTGTCGGTCGACCGCGATGGTCGACCATGAAAGTCTCTGGATGAATCACGGTCGACCGTCACGGCCGACCACGGGCATATAAAATCCAGACTTGACAATTTGTACATGGCGGTCGACCGTGGCGGTCGACCGCAAACTGACACAGTCTGAAAAACCTGTTTATGGGCTGATTTTGAAAATACTTTAAAAATAGCAAATCAATTCCAAAAATAATAAAACTTTGAAAAAAGTTTCTAAATGATAAAATGAACATGTTAGAAAATGAATTTTTGGAAAAATAATTTTCGTTTGCAAAAACACACTATTTTTGAAAAGTGTTCGTAAAACCTGTATTTTACGAATATGAAAATTTTGATATGACTTATAAACATGCAAATATATATCATGCATATATTATATGTATATAATAAAGCATGAAAGAGCTGTAAACATGAGATAAAAGATATTGTAACAACGTTTGATGAAAAATCATTTATGTGATAGAAAACGTCAAAAATCGTGTTAAGTGTACATATATTGAGCTTAAATATAAACATACAATATATGTAAGTAACCTACTCTTATACCTAGGAAACTCCATAGATATGAACTTGAATCTTTAACGCTTGATTGTCGTGTGTTGAAATACCTGTAAAGAGAAACATAAAAACAAAACTAGAGAATATATTAGTGATAAATTGTTTGACAAATCATCACCAAAACTATAGGGTCAACAAGTCTCTGCTTCTGTAATCGGCATTACCAAGTCGATCAAATACTATGAAGACTGCTACGGCTCGGGTTCTGCTTGCCCAGCTTTCTTGGTACAAGTTTTACCTTGACCACGTCTTCATCCCGATATTTATAATATCAAGAGGGGAGCTTTAATTGAGCCAACGGTAAATGAGGTCGCACACTACACACACCACACACAGCGGGAGTCCGACCAGTTGGCCACACACACCACACACACACAACACCCCACCCCCACCACAACCACCACACAACACACACAGGACCACAGCACAACACACACACACACCCGCCGCCTTAGGTCCACTTATTTACTATTATATATATATATATAAGTATATATATATATATAGTATATATAGTATATATTGATTTGATGTCCTGGAATCACACAGACCAATCAGGAGGTAGGTGTGTTAATGTTCACGGGAGGATGGAACACTATGTACAATCAGGCATCACCTTCCCGCTTCGGGCTTTATGCTAGTTCTTAGAATCTCTGGAGGGTGAATCAACGTGCATGCCATAACGGATGGTAAGAGGGCCGGGGGGTCTCCTGTGAGCCTTTATTTGCGTCTTTTTATTTTATTTAATATATTTGCGTTTCCCGGAGTCTGTGGTAGCCAGTCCCGACGATCAGAGTCAGTTGGATTTGTACTCTTTTCTTGGCAGTATTTTAGAATTAGTTTTTCCATATGTATTAATGATAGGAAGCTATTAGATGGTTAAGAAAAAACCAAAACCTCATTCTGTAGGACGAATAATATTTGTATTTATAGATAATGGCTTGCAGGCAGGATTTCGTTACTTTAAAGAAGTGTGTGGCAGTGCGAGCGGTTGGGTGAAGCTGGAAGTTGACCCATGTCTTTGTTAAGCGAAACATGTCAGCTCGCGGATTGTCAGGCAGCCGTTTCCGTGGCATGGGGAACTCGCAACCGACCAGGGCTGAGTTGGTGGGCGAGGAACGGTCACTTCAGTGGCATGGGGAACTCACAGTCGACCAGGGCTGTGTTGGTGGGCGAGGAACGGTCACTTCAGTGGCATGAGGAACTCACAGTCGACCAGGGCTGAGTTGGTGGGCGAGGAACGGTCACTTCAGTGGCATGGGGAACTCATAGCCGACCAGGGCTGAGTTAGTGGGCGAGGAACGGTCACTTCAGTGGCATGAGGAACTCGCAGCCGACCAGGGTTGAGTTGGTGGGCGAGAAACGGTCATTTCGATAGCATGGGGAACTTGCAGCCAACCAGGGCTGAGTTAGTGCGCTAGGAACAGTCACTTCAGTGGCATGGGGAACTCGCAGCCGACTAGGGCTGAGTTGGTGGGCGAGGAACGGTCACTTCAATGGCATGGGGAACTCGCAGCCGACCAGGGCTGAGTTGGTGGGTGAGGAACGGTCACTTCAGTGGCATGGGGAACTCGCAGCCGACCAGGGCTGAGTTGGTGATCCTTCGATATGGATAGGATCGGCTGAGTCCGCTCTTCGAGTCGTCTTCGAGGAAGGCTATCGACCCAACTGGAAGGAACGACTACTTTCGGGATGACATACGTGTGGAGAACAGGCAATATCCCCATAACATATATAATATATCAATAAGTATTCACGAAAATACTTTTCAATCAAAGTGAGATAGTCATAAAAAATTCGTAATTTTTGAACATACGTGTATAACGTCCTCACTCTTTCTAGGAATTCCTAGCAGACTCTATACATGAATCCTAAGAAACTCTATTCTAGCTCCACTACTCGACACAGGATGATCCTAAGGATACTGGAACTAGAGCTCTGATACCAACTGTGACGCCCCTGTTTTCACACATGACTACAGTCCAAGATGAACCCAGAGATGTTAAACTTGCCATGCACCCATACTGTGCAACAACAAGTTTTACCAATCACAACAATATCCTCTAGTGGAATCAAAATAAAATGTAAGTACAAAACATGCAAAAGAAAGGAAATAACTACAATAGACATGATATAGAAAGAAGTATCTCATAAATCAATCATGTCTCAATGAACAACTTGGAATACATCTGATATTCAAAATGAATAAATATGTCTCGACAAGAAACAACTGAAAATCATACTAAGGCATACTGCCTTTACACTATGAAATAAACTCTAAGATTTAAACAAAAATATAAAACTAAGGTGAAGCCTCTAATAAATCTCATGTGACGGGGACTATGCAAGAACTCTGTCATCCTACGACTCTCCAGTACTCTGAATTACCTAAAAGAATATTAAAAGAAAAAAAAGCAACAACAAGAGTGTCAGAGCGTTATAGCAAGATCACCTTCATTCGTCCCCAGGGGAAGGGCTGCTAGATGGAGTGAAGACTCTATCTATTAAACATAGTCTACCTAGATTATTGCCCCCCCCCCTATCTAATGGAATTAATATTTAGACACCTACAATACGAGATGTAGTACGTCGAGCGAAATAATTCAAATAAGAAAACCCTCATGTATATACCATATGTCCCGAATTGTAAACATCTAAATACTAATACCGAGCTAAAGATAAACAATCTAAATAAAATCAATAATTAGAAACTCACAACACGAGACTGGTACGTCGAGCGAAATAATCCAAATAAGGAAACTCTCATGTATATATCATATGTCTCAAATTGTTAGTCGCTAATCATTGATCCCAACCTAAGAATAAAATAAAACAATACAGAAAGTAAAGACATTCATAATATCGTATTTATAATATCTTTTACTATTACTGGGAAGATAAGATAAATATTAGCATATAACCCCGCGTACTTTCAAGGGTAAAGTACCTCGATCATATATCTCAGCAATGAGTCATATACATAACTAGCATCCACCAAAGACTCAGGCTATCAACAACCATCTCAATGCAAATCCTTGCAAGATTCTGATTCATCGCATCATCATACGGGACGGACTACCCGGTTGGTATCCTAACAGTGTACATGACTCATTAGTCTCATCGCATCTCTGTACGTAACACGAGTGCGGGACGGACTACCAAGTATGCATCCTAGAAATACGGTTCACAAGCCTCATCGCATCTTAGTATGGGATGGACTGCTAGATAAAGCATCCTAAACCCGACTCAATGGCCTGTACTACTGGTATATCGACATACTACTCAATGTAGTACTGAGCAGTGCTCATCAACGATATCCAATATGTATATAAATGTGTAATCAACCTTTATCTCAAGTGTAATCGAAACAAAATTTGTCATAATCCCCTTTCGGGATACTTGTGGTGTGCTACGACACTATCCAGGTGTACCCATGACTGTATATGTATCATCGTGCGGCTCGATCCCCACGATCGTATTAAAAAAACACATGAAACAAAACTACATGTCAAAAATATCCTAGGTCGGTCGACCACACCAAGGGCATTGTGCACAACGTGCATACACATGACTTTACCGGTCGACCGCCCCTAGGGCGCCGGTCGACCGGCCAAAGCAAAATCTGGTTATTAGGTTTTCTGGTTTGCATAATTTGTAACTATATTTAAATACTTATTTATATCATCATGATACATATAATAATATTAAAACTTGAACATTAAATAATAGAATATCATCTCCATAAAAATTAAACTTTTGATTTAATATAATTAGGGTTAACATCCTAATTAATCAATTTCTCGAATAAAATATGAAATTTGTCCACAAGATTAACTAAACATGATAAATTCTACATAATTAACAGATATAAAAAATTATTTAAACATGTTTACAGAACTTAGGTATCACAAACCTAGGGTTTAAGAATGATTAATTAACATGAAAACTCAAAGAAACCTTCTCGTAATATATCAATTATTTCAAATCAGCATATCTGCAGTTTTTTACAGAATATATCATTAGTAAATTGAGCATATCTTTCTCTAAAAAACTCTTTTTAACAATAATTTTCTGTTTTGGAAACTAGATCCACATAACTATCATTTGGGATTCGTTTGGTTCAGTTTGGAGTTTATATGTTATCTCAAATTTCCAGTTAAAGGTGACACATGTGTAGCAGTTTTCTGCAGAATATGTTATTAGTAAATTAAATATATCTTTCTCTATAAAAACTCTTTCTTAGAATGATTTTTTTGTTTTAGAAAATAGGTTCACATAGCTTTCATTTGACACTAGTTTTATTCAGTTTTGAGTTTATACGTTATCTCAAATTTCCAGTTAAATATTATATACGTGCAGTAATTTTCTGTAATCTATGATAAAAAAAAAACTAAACCTCTTTATAATTTAATTAGATAACAAATTGGGGTTAATACGCGAGTTAAACATAATTATCAAGTTTAAAAAAATAAAAAATTAATCACCCCTAATGATCATGATCACGTTACTATCATAAACAATTAGGAAACGCTAATGATCTAGCATTGGGTTAAGATTTATCATTAAAAATCTTATCTTTTTCATATTAGGCTAAGCCTTAAGCATGAAAATATTGATTAAACACTTTTATAATCATTAAACACTATGGGGATGAGTTTAGATGTAGATGATCTTACCTTATCATGTGTGCAAGCCTCTGAAACTGATGTGAAACGACTCCTCATCGCCAAACATCGTAGTAAAGTTGATAATTTTCATGAAAACATAGGTATATATATATATATATATGCAAACCCGACATAAACCTGTTTGACCCGAACCAGGAAACCTAGTCTGACTAGAAAAATAACTTTCGGTATTTTGGCTGTAACTTTCTTATCCGACCTCGGAATGAGGTGATTTAAGATTTGTTGGAAATCTGTTGAAGAGACCTACAACTTTGGTCCTTTGAGTTTTTCCAAATTCAAACTACATTAGTGTAAAAAATATATAAACTCTTAACTGGTCATTTTTCCAGATTTCTCTTCGTGCATGTTTTGTGCATTTGCACTCATGTATTCATAAATATACATTGAATTGATCTCAAATCAATTCCTATCATATTCAAACATCAAAATATGTTATATTTTCACCATAGAACATATTTATTATTATTTTTCACATAATATTCAAATTTTCGGGGTTTTCCAAAGTTACTGTTGAATTTACTGTAGTATGAACAGTGATGATCCTCCCTTTTGTATAGAGGAGTAGATATGTTAAGCTTTATTATTTCTTGCTGTGAAATTATTTACCATTTTTTTATAAAACTATTTTTTTTGTATATAGTATGATACTATCTTTCATAAAATATTATCTATTTACATATATGTTACCTTCGTTATTATTATTATTATTATTATTATTATTTATAAAACTGTTATCTATATTGGTCAAAACTGTTATTTTCTAAGTCAATGTTTTGAAATGTTATTTTTATTCATAAATTATTATAGTTGCCCATAAATAATATGTTTCTTCATTAATAAAAATTGTTAATCCCTTTCATAAAACAATTACTTTATGTTCATAATATTGTTACCTATGTAGATTAAACTGTTACTAGATATAAAATTTCTTATTCGTTCATAGCTGGGATGAGAATATGATATAGAAGGACTAGGGAGTAGAAATAGAGACTCAAAAGTATTTATACTACTCAAAAGATGACTACATGCTCAGATATTAGACACACGCATCTACAATTACAGTTATCAATGCAAATTTTCGAGTTAGTTGAATAATCTGCACTTAATTGTTGATAACTTTCTTTAGAAGACTCCAAATCAGATATAAATTGATTCATTAGAAACTAGACAGACATGACTTTCTAATGACTCCTTAATCATTCAAGTTGGTAAAGTATAACATAGTTAAAAGCCCTTTCAAATTTAATGATTGTTCATCAGCGGAAAATTCAAGTTCATTATCCAACATAGACAACAAAGAACAGAGAGAGTCAGGGGAGAAAGAAGAGACATTGACGGAAACATAGGAGATTGAGCAGAGTGAGAATAGACGATAAAGAAGAAAAAGAGAGACAAGAGAAGAAGAGAAGAGGCAAATAAAAAGGAGAGGACAGATCATGGTAGAAGAAGGAGGATAAACGAAGAACAAAAAGAAAGAGAGGGAGGAGGTGGAGGAGAAGGATGAGGGTAGTGGAGGAGAGGCGGTGACATTGAAAGAGAAGCGACAGTGAAAAAACGTTGGTGGAGGAAGAGATAAGTTTTATAGAGAAGGGAAAAAGATTAGAGAAGTTGAAGATGTGAAACGTTTATGGGTCCATGAAATAAATGAGAAGGGGAAAAAAGTAAGGGCCTGTTTGTTTGCATAAAAATAGCTATGAAGTAGATGAAGTAGTTGAAGTAGAGGTCATTTTGTTACTTCCATATAAAAAATTATGTTTGTTTCTCTGTAAAAAACTACTTCCGCTACTTTTTTAAAAGCTGATGTGACATCTAACCGGCACCTCTATTTCCTTGATATTTTTCCGCCTTAGAATGCACTAAAATACGACGGAAGTTGATGTAAGATGGGGTCCACAAGAAAAAATTGTGGGGTCCACGAGAAAAAATTGATTCTCAAAATTAATTACTTCCTAGTAATATTTCCAAATATTATCCAAACAAGAATAGAATGGAAGCAACATGCATTAATTACTTCCTAGTAATATTTTCAAATATTATCCAAACAAAAAAAGTAAACGAATAGGAAGAAGTTCTACTTCCATTACTTCTAAAAATACATGAAACAAACAAAAAATAATATTATTTCTGCTATTTTCTATTTTATAGTTTTAAAAGTTACTTTTATAACATACTTTCTACTTCTAATACTTTCATTATCTAAACGGATCATAAGAGAAAAAAAATAAAATAAAAAATAAAAAGTAATTTCTGGGAAAATGACCGGTGGTTTCTGGCCTGAAGCCCGAGTTTACCCGGACTCGATAAATAAGTCAGCCCTGACCCCAAAAGTGGTCCCAAGATGGCGGCGGGTGCGTGCGGAGTCGAACGCAGCCCACGGCCCTTCCCGCTTTTTCGTAACCCTCCCAGAACAAAAACAAAAACTTTTATTTTAAAATTTACAACTTAACCCCTCAAATTAAAACACACTCTCTCCTTCTAATTTCCCTCTCTCTCTCGCCTTTGTCCCCCTCGCCCCCTCAAAACCCTAGAAAAATCTTCTACAAATCTCGTGTCTCGCTGCCGATCATTGTAATCTATCTCGCGATGCCGGAGATCGAGGGATCGAGTATTCATCTCTCTCGTCTTCAGCTCCGATCGCCGCTTTCGTTAGGGCGCTTGAGTGCTAGATTCTCTGCTGCGCTTGAAAATGATAGGATCTCGGTGAATCTCTTTTCTCTGTTTTTATGATTTTGTTAGAATGAATTAGGATACGGGTCTATTTTGATCTTGTTTTTGCTGTGTGATTTTGTGATTCATTGATTTAACTTGTGACTTAGTGTTTGTACTGTCATGAATACTAGCTGTTTTGAATGAGTTAAGGTCGGCCAGTTAATCTTTTTGGGCTGGTTGCAAGATCTAATCTGCCGGTCAATCAGGACGGGGCTAATTATTAATCGAGATAATTCACTTGAAAGCAATTGATTTCGATTGGTTTGGTACTTTATTTATGCTTCTATATTATTTCATTGAGTTTTAATATATAGAATTTGTAAAGACAGAGTAAAATGTCTGGAAATTTTACTTATAATTCACGAAGCATTGGTGGAACGTGTGTTGGCATTGGTTCATCTATCATGCGAGAGAATCATTAAAGATGAACTTCTCCTGGATGGGATTTGATCAGCTGTTTTAAAACCATTTCTTGTAGTATGTACCTTGTTCATGTTCTTAAGGTCGATAGGTAGATGAGTGTGAAGTTTATACTGTCAACTAAAGTAGGTTGCCATGGATATGATGATTATAACGAGATTTGAGCCGCAGCAGTCTTTTATGGTCCAAACATGTTAGGTAGTTGATGTTCTGTTGATCCATGGAACTAGAGCAAACTGTTTGTGCTGGAAGTTGTTATCGGATATCCAGACGAATCTCAACAGTTGAAAGCCCGATAACGTTGCTCAAGCCATTCTGATAATAATTCATTTCATAGTTCATATCTTAAATTTTCAACAGCGTGCATTGAGAAGTAGTGTTAGGAGAGAATGCTACATTTCTGTAGCATGATGGACTTCACAAAAGGTATCTTCTCCATCACTCACATGGGTTTTGAACTGCAACACCGGCATTTACAGTGAAAACATGTTTAAGTAAATGATTTTTTGTCACAAAGTCTAAGCAGTATGAGTGCCCATCATTTCTATATTTTCGGTGAGATTGTACACACGTTATCATGTTTAGATGGTTAATAGATCTCTAGACAAATGAAGTTAATGGTTTGCAGATGCTAGTTTCTTCTCAGTTGGTTCAGTGCTTCTGTTATAATGTAGTTGTTATTGAGGAAATTAATCTTGACAGATCTCTGGACGGATGCCTCGGCGCAAAGGTAAGAGTTGTACCAATGTTACCTGGAGGCTCGACGTCACTGGTTCAAGCTGTGAAAACCACCTCTTGTAACAAGGCTATGTACAGTAAACCCAGAGTGGTCCACAACCTCTTGCATAGTTGGGATCTTCGTGCACCATACCGCCCTTAGTCTTGACAAACCTACAGTTCTGTTTTGTGTGTACCTGAAGCCAACTAGAAAATGCAACAGGTCTGCAACCTATGCCAACACTGAAATAACCATAAGAACAAGTCAACCATATACATCAATTATTAAAAACTTAACCTCTGTTGATGTAATGAAATTGTACAATCTAGAAGGCTCACTGAGTAGGAACGATGAAATATCGACTAGTGTCGGCCGGGTCACTTGATTATCCCTACTTAACTGAAATTTTGATTTGCAACCTCCAAGACTTTGTCACCTGTACTGCAAAGTATCTCTTCTAAAATTACAATAGAAGCAATGTCTTTCAATATAAAAGTTTAGAAGTTACAAAATTACATGACCATTGGAACAGGTTTTGGTCATGTAAGAATCAGTGGACAAATCAAATCTGATATATAGCATGAATTCGGAATGCATTTTTACCATAAGTTGTTATATAGTGGCAATTTAAGGAATTTGACCTTTCTGATTATTTCTTTCAACTTTGATACTTTTTTCCAATTGTCATTGACACATTGGAATTTAGGATTTAGAACCTCAAGGGTGTTTTCTCCTAGGACTAGATTAGAGGGATCAGTCACCCGAAAGTTTGGATTCATTTCTTGTCAGAAACATTCACTTGGTGAATGCATAAAAAGAAATGAACTGAAAGAAAAAGTCTCAAAAAGAAGGGATCTCTCTCCCTCTCATATGTAGATTAACAACAACAATTTCTTTTTTAAGGTTTATTTCTTGAAGTTTTCAGTTTGTCTTGGCAAAATTTTAAATATGTTTGGCCTTCATCTTCCTTTATTTTCTTGCTTTTGTCTCTTATTTCTTATCTTCCATTGATCTTTATTTTCAATGGGAAGTTTTGTTATTGGCCCCTTGAAACATGTCATTTTTTATATTATTTTTAGTTTGAGCATCTCCTATGAATCTCAATGATAATGTACCCAAGCGTCACGGTGAAGTAAGTGGCTATTTTGTTTTCATCTACTTTTTGGAGAGCGCTTCTTTTCGCAAGTTATGTGATCTTAAATTCCTTCAGCTTGATATTTTGCTATGATTACTTTTGGAACCAACGAAGATTGCTTATGTGAGATTTGAGCCACTTCACAGATATTATATGCCCCTCTGTTTAACAACTCAACTAAAATTGTCCTGATCTGTACTGTTTATCTGTTGATAACACTAGTGATGTAATACCTTCTTTCGGTTATATATTCTGTTCATATTCTACATCTGGAACTCCTCTTCTCCTTTACAGGGTCTGTAGCTAACATGAATTATGATTGGGATTATTTTTCCTAGTTTTTTATAAGCTTTACTGATCTTTGAGTTACTTATGAGAAAAATGGAGAATGTAGGAGTTGTTCTTCATGTTATTCCACTCAATTTTAAGGTGTGAACATATGCATACTCTGGAGTTGCTCATGCTGCCACCTCAGCTCCTTTTTTTTATTTCTTCTGCTACTAGTGTATATCTTTTATATATGCATCAAACTTCTGTCGGTGTGCTTCACATCACTTATGCATAGTTCATTTTCTAAAGTACCTTATCTTTTGTTCTGAATGTTATAACAATTTATTTATTTTTCTTCCTTTTGAAGAGAAAGTCGTCGAATGTAAAAGAAGTTTGTGAAGTTGAATTTCTACGAGCAGTTCAACAAGGCCATACAGCAGCAGTTAGCCATATGCTTCCACCTGTTACTAGCTCGAAAAGTAAGCACCACAAAAAACCAAAGGCTTCAAAGCGGAACGAATTTCGGCAAGAACATACTCAATCTGTTGATGGTATTTCCATGCTGCTTACGTAATTGTAATTCTTCCGCTTGTTCTATTCTGGTTATGGTAGTGGCAGTCTTTAGATGACTTAGCAACTAAAGTTTATAGGTCTATTTGTTTGATTGGTTGTACATATATTCCTTCCAAAAAGGAAAAAAAGTGTATGCTTTTTACTGAATTTTTACTTCTACTTGCTCTCAGGTTCTGCTTCTGCTGCCAACAATTGTCGTTTTGATAGTTCTCTTGGTAAGCTGTTTATGTTATGGCTTTGGCATCTTCAGAGATTACGTGATAGTTCATTGGTGGGTTTATTTTAGTGTGGATCTTTAACTAATTTGGACTCTTTGACTCTTCTTTCCTGCATGACAAATCGAAAAAAACTAGCTGAAATATTTCCTTTACCTTTCTAAATGGATAAGTAGAATATTTAACTCAGAAGCAGTATATATTGCGTGAAGAACGTTTTACCTTTGGCCTAGTACTATTTCTTCATCTTTTACCCATGGGATGGGTAAGTAGAATATTTAACTCAGAAGCAGTATATATAACTGCCCTATCTTTTGGCGCATTTTGAGATAACCCCCCTGAGCTTTAAAAATGTCACTCAGCCCCCTTAACTTTAGTGCGTGTCACAAAACCTGCCAAATATTTGCAATTTTTTCAACATATGCCTCTAATAGCATAATCCCCAAAAATTTCAACTTAGCCCTTAACTTTCTACATTGTTTTGAGAAAACCCCCAAAGCTTCCACATTATTTTCAGAAAGCCCAATCTTCAATCATTATTTTCACAATCCCCAATGAAGTTTTGTTAACAAAAAAAAAACCATTACATTTT
>NC_033794.1:41380245-41401586 GCF_001876935.1 Asparagus officinalis | reverse complement strand
AAAAGGATTTTTTTTTGGGCGGGGTTTTTTTTTTCTGGGGGTGGGGGTGTGGGGAGGTTCGGTTATGTTTACCCTTTTTTTATTACAGAGAAAGCTCCAAAGCTGTTAGATAAGTTCTTGGAAAATAGAAGGTGTTTGATGCTTCTTGTTTTATCACTTTATTCATGGGAAAATTTACAAAAGTAAATATTTTCGACAGGGTTGTTGACAAAGAAATTTCTCAATTTACTTCAACAAGCTGAGGATGGAACCCTTGATTTGAACAGAGCAGCAGAGATTTTGGATGTATGACTCTTATAATGCTTCATTACGTTGCTTCTTGCAGTTATCTTCTGGTTCTTGCAGCTGCATTTTCTGATCTTCCATCTTTAAAATAAAATATTTTAAAGTTCTCCTTGCTACGATTTTTTTCCTTTCCTTTGGTAGGTTCAAAAGAGGAGAATATATGATATAACCAATGTTCTTGAAGGCGTTGGATTGATTGAAAAGAAGTTGAAGAATATGATTCGTTGGAAGTAAATTTGTGATTCTTTCCTATTTTATTTTTTGATCTATTATGACAACTTGCTAAGTACAAGCATGTACAACAGGGGAAATGATATTTCAAGGCCAAAAGAGCTGAGTGATCAAATAGATGGTTTAAAGGTATACTTCAACCTTAAATCTTATTGTTCTGCCTTTTTCTTCTATCAATGATAATAGATGTGCTTTTGATGAGTATTCAAGAATGCTCTTTGAGTTTCTGAGTTTATTAATAAAGGTCTCTGTAGTTATAATAATTATGCTCTAATTATGTATGGACACACTACTACTGTTGGTTAACTAAAAAGCAGTACTTCTCGCGAAAAAGCTTTAATTATGTTCTGGAGACTTTCATTTCTATGGTGAGCATTTTTGCTTCCTGTGTTTGGCCTGAGAGTTATATTGTATTTTTGGTCCCTTTTCGAATGATTTGGTGATGTATATTCCTTCAAATGTAACTGAAGAATGCTAATTATAGATTTATTAATTGATATTCTTTACACTGTCAATGCTATCAGTCTGTCTTTATCAGCATCTAAATATTTGATGCAGGTCAAGGAAAAATGACGACGAGTGTTAAATGAAGATAAGTCATATGTATATATATGCAACCCTAAGGATCAAATATATCTAGAAAGATCATAAAGTTAGAATCCATATGCATGCATAAAATAATTTATTCTAGAATGAGAAGTTAGAACTAAATCTATGAAAACAAAACTACAGTGCTATGCAAGAAAACATAAGGGGAGTTTAGATCGAATTGTTATTTAACTATGATTACTGAAATTCTGTACATCTCCATTTTTACTTAAGAAATTAACTCTTGATCTAAGGGGTTAGTTAGAGTTTATACCTTGCGAAATAAGAAATAACACACAATTGAAGTTCTGGTGAGTCTGATCATCTTGATATTCTGCTTAGTGAATTGGATATCTCTAGATCATCAAATAACCATGATTGTGTTAAAACTATATAATACGCTTTTATTTATCCAGTATCAAATAAATTTCAAAATTTGTGGTTTTAGAAGTGGGAGAGCCTTGGCTAGACATTGTAGACAATGAACAAGGTAATCAAGATCAAGGAGAAGAAGGTGTTTGTTTTTAGAACGATAGGGAGTCTGTTCAGTTTTGATTTTTGTTATTTTAAAGAGGGAAAGGGATTTGGGAAGGGTTTTGATGAGATGAAAGGAGGTAGCAACAAGGCAAGTAGAAAAGTAGGTGATGGGCAGTGCTAGTTAGGATTTTGGAGGAGAGTAGAAGGGTGCAGCAAGGAGACAGCTGGGTTAGGGTTAAGGTTTGTGGTAGGCAATGTTCAAAAACACGGTGCAGCAATGCAACTCGGCCGGTTCCAAAATGTAATAACTTGGACTGTGACTGGAAGCGCGTAAGGTTTAATAGGATTATGCGTTGATTAATTGGATTATGCGGAATTATGCATTTTTAAATTTTTAATATATATTTATTATTTTTCATATGTTAAAATATATAAAATTCTAGAAGATTTGAAAATATACTTAGAAGCTTCGAGTAATCTGTTTCACCAGAGAGCTTTGAGGGGAATGTTGGAGAGCTTCAAACTGATTGTTAGAGAGCTTGTTGAAGAGCACCGAAGGTCATACAATCTTTTAATGAGTTTTCACGAGCAATGTGAGGTGAAGCAGGCATGGACGAAGGCCAGAGATATTTGTTGCAGCCTGGGTTTGAACAAGAGAGAGAATTGAGAGAGAAGTAGCAGAACCATGATTAAGGGTTTTTTAAACTTTAGTAGTCTGGGTATTGGATAAATGGGTTTAACCCGGAAAGGATATAAAAGAATTATGTGGGCACTTACTGACAATGCACCCGATTATGCGGATCACTGCATAATGGAGCGCTTTTGCTCTAATCGAAGCGGTTCTAACGCACTTGCACAAAAGCATCCGCTTAATCTGCATTTTAGAACATTGGTGATAGGAGTGAGTTTGAAGGGGGGAGGAAGGTGGAGAGCATTCACGAATTGGGATTAGGGTTATGGCTAAGGCTTCTCATTTCAGCAAAGCATTTCACAATCAATTTCAGCGTCAAAATATCTTAAAAGTTCCAATCAATCAAGTATGGTAATTCAAGGATGAGTATTTGTAGTCTAAATTACCTAAATTTACATAAACAAAATCCCTGACTGTTAACAACTAATATCTGCAAGTTTTGTTTTGTTTATAAAAGAGTAAATTAATTCCATGTTGAAGCAGATAGTGTGAAAGTCAGTTTGTTTTTTTTTATAAAAGAATAAATGAACCCCATGCTGAAGGAGATTGTGTGAAAGTTGAAATCTCAAAATAACAGTTTCGATTTCACTGGTGAAATTGTGAAAAGGGTAAAGAAGATTCTTCAGTGTGTTTTCCAATGGCTTATTTGATGGTAATCAATATAGCAATTGATTCGCACTTTACCATCACGCATATAAATATCAGAGATAAGCTATCATCAAATAATGTCTATGTGCAGCAAGTTTGGAGGGAACTCAGAAGTTTTTAATTACTATCATTTGCTCTATGGGTTAATTTCATGCCAACCATTTAGTTTTTAATATAACTGTTTTGCATGTCGACATTTTCAGGCTGAAGTTGAAACACTACATACGGATGAATGCAGAGTAGATGAGATGATAAGGTGTGTTTTCACAACTCTTAAGGGAAATTTTCTAACTTCTTTCTGGTCTTAACTTCCATTTATTACTTAACAGAGAGATGCAGGAAACTCTGAGAACCATGAGTGAAGATGAAAGAATTTCCAAGTAAATTTGAAGTCCATTTCATATGGATATCTTGAAATATGTATCATTTTCTTCATTTTGATGAGTTTTAGTTATTTTCATTTTTGTTTAGACGACTCTTTGTCATGGAGGAAGATATCAATAAGCTTCCTTGCTTTGAGGTTTGGTTTCGTACTGACTAATTCAGATGATGTGACCTTTATTTGCTCTAACTGTAGTGTAAAATTTTCCGTCAGTTACTGTCTCTTCAAGCTTCATGTCTTTTGACAGGATGCTACTGTTATTGCTATAAAAGCTCCTTACGGAACTAGTGTTGAAGTTCCAGATCCTGATGAGGTGCGTTAGAGAGATTAGACAAGGAATATTTTTGAGTCGGAAGGTTAATGATGGATTGTTTTTCTTGGACAGAGTATTGACCGTTCACAACGACACTTTCAACTGCTCTTAAGAAGCTCCTTGGGCCCCATTAGCTGCTACCTAGTAAGGTATTCACAGAGGATTGCAGAAGTGGTAGGAACCTTAAAAGTTCACGTTAACATGCCTTATTCTAAGCCAGTTATCTTTGTAACAGAAATCATGGAGGGAGGGTTAAGGATTCAAGCCCTTCACAACAGACTGCAGCATTGAATTTACCTAATAAAGCTAATCGCAACCATTGTAGAGATGAAACCTCATTGCAACAGACAACGAACCGACAAGGAAGAGATCAAACCAGCCCTGTCCTTTTGTCTGGTTCTTTCAGCTCACTAGACAGTTCAGGGGGTGTGTTGAAGATTCTACCATCAGATGTTGATGTTAGTGTTATTGAATCAACTCTTCGTTTATGAAGAATTTTTTTTTTCATGACTAATGTTATTTCTTGGCAGATTGATGCTGATTACTTTCTTCTATCAGAGCCTACAGTCAGCGTTTCGGAATCCTGGACTGCATGTATCCTTTCTCTTTTCCTTCTGAAGTTGGCTTCTTATTTTGATTATTCATGTTGTATGTTTATTTCTGTTGAGAACACTCGTAAGCCACTGAACTGATTAGCTTGCTTTGCACTCATAAGCCACTGAATATTAAACCAATTGATTTCACATATAACCATTATCTGTTTTCTTAACTGTTGTTAGATGTAGAATGATCAAAGATGAAGGAGCTCCCAATAAAAGCATCAATTTTGGGTTAGCCAGGTAAAATTGAGTTGACAGCTGAAGACTTTTCCCTCGGCATGATCTCAGCAGCAGAACTCCCTCAGGTTCTGAAGAGTGTAAAAAGCGGGAAGCCAAAGGAAAAGCTAAAGGGACCTATCAACATGTTAAGATCTGTAAATTTGTAAACATGATATAGTTTCTCCTTTTCAAATTCTAGAGCCATCAAAATAAAAGGCCCTATCGGCAGGAAAGTTTTCCATTTTGCTAGCAGTGAGAGGCGATAAAAAGAGGACTAGAGAAGAGAAACGGAGTGTCATGAGCAGCAGTCGTGAGGCTTTAGTTTATTTATTTAGTCAAATTTTCTGGTGCGGTTGTGAAAACTGCTGGATGTTTGTGATGTTTTCATCAACATCGATGTTTTGCGAGCTAAATTTATGCCCATTATCTTATCTTTGCTTGCATCCCGGTTTCAGGATCCTCGATTTCTCTCTCCTCTCTACCCTCTTATTTCATTGTTTCACATTTATCTGCAGACTTTGGCAAAGGTTAATTGCATCGTGCTCTCGTTGAGTACAAACGACGGCTCATGCTTCTTCGAGATATTTACTTCCAGTCTTCAAAACAAACAATCGCTCCACGGGTGATCAGGCTGAAGAGCTTGTGGTGTCTAATTGTCTTATTGTTTGGTAAACTTGATTTAAAAAAAAAAAAAAACTAATTTTGTGAACTAAGAACAATTTTCAGCTGTTTCTTCTTCTTCTTCTTCTTTTCAATTGAAAAGGGCTTATTTTCACTTTGGTACCCCAAACTTTACACATTCTTCACTTTCATACCCTAAATATTTTTAACACTTTGATACCCCAAATGGGCCAAATCGTTAAACTTTGATATCCACAATATATTAAATTTTCTGTGAAAAAATGGGTAAGACTTGTGCGACGATGTATAATTCTCTGAAAAAGAAACAGTCGGTGCTGGGAAGATACAGAGGAATAACAGTCGCACAATGGGCTTTCTTTTGAATTTGTTTTAATGATCTTTTACTTACATACCTTCGTATCTGTCATATTTGCATATTTACCATCCAAATCTGACTATTTGCAAATTTACCCTTACGTTTTCCTTGCCATACTGAAATCCGTCAACAAAAGGCCAAAACAGCAAGCATTTTTAAAAAAAATCGTCCACAAAAGGCCAAAACAGCAAGCATTTTAAAAGACCCACCTTCAGGATAACTGAAGGACATCCAGAACAAAGGTTCTACATACAACCAACCACAACCATAAAAAAGATAAATAAAAAAAAAGGATAGAAGCCTTAACCAAAAGCAATGGAAGCCAGTATCCTTCCCCTCTCTCATCCTCTTCATTCATCCTCCCCTTTCAGAAGACCGACGTCCCTCAAAATCCAACCTTCCCATCTCAGACTTACTCTTCTCCACGCTGTCAGCAGCAATGGAGAGACCAGCACCAACAGCGACGATGACGGCCAAAACAAAGCAGATGAAACATCAGCGACAACTCCTCGGCCAGCACTAAACACCCTCAACATCCGTTACCGTGCACGATCAAAGAGACAAGCGCGCAAGCAGCAGGAACAAGAACAGCAGAGCTTCAAGCCCCCGCCACCACCGAAGAAGGAATGGGAGTCCATGACACTGGCAGAGAAGGCAGTAGAGCTTTACGTAGGAGAGAAGGGGCTCTTGTTCTGGCTCAATAAATTTGCATATGCCTCTATCTTCATTATTATTGGTGGATGGATTGTGTTCAGGTTTGTGGGCCCGTCTCTCGGTTTGTATGAGCTTGATGCTCCGCCGTTGTCTCCAACTAGTATTCTCAAAGGATCACCATGAAGGAAGGGGATGTTGGTATCTGTTTTGTTTCAGTATTGGATCAGTTTGATTGTTTATAAGAGTTAGCTACTCTTTGTTTATTTCTATCATTTGTGTGTATGTTATATTGGAAAGCTATGCATTAACAATCACAACGATGAAAGCATTTCAAAATGCAGATTGACAGAACAATTCCGAAAAAAAGAGAGCAAGAAAGGTAAAGATGGAAAACAGTTTTTATGCCAAAAAACAGCTTATTGTGTTCCAATTTAGGTAAGAGAACTTGCATTTTGCAACTTCGATGACGAAATAGTATACACTAACAAAATTATAGAACAAACCCAGAAGTCATAGACAGGAATTCTTTGTTTCCTTAATGAAGATCAAGAGTTCAATTCCTTGTAGATAAGATTTCATTAGAAAGCTATCTCGTGCCGCTATAATGTTTCATAAAACACCCAAAGACTGGTTCTCGATGACAAAAAACATAAGCAAGTTTTAGTTGGGATTTGTTTAGATTGCTTACTGCTACATAGTTTTCTAACAAACATAAGCCCATGATATCTATGATCAGTTCTCTTGAGCAAAGGGAAACGTGACGGAAATTGTATACTCATAAGCCAAACTGCTTTCACAAAAAGCATAAGCAATGGTATGAGTTTTCTTGAGCTTTCTTGAGCGAATTTGTCATCGACATTTGAAGAGGACAATAGACTAGAGCACAATGAGATACTTGAAACGCTGCTATGAAAGAACTAGCTTCGGAATTAATATATTTGAAGAGGACAATAGACTAGAGCACAATGAGATACTTGAAACGCTGCTATGAAAGAACTAGCTTCGGAATTAATATATTAGGGAATCCCTAAAATAGCGCCTATTAGTAAAGTTAACGTGGGAAATCTCATTTTCCCCTTATTTCAGATTCCATATCTTAGAAAAGCTTGCTTCTAGCTAATTCAGCTCATCCATGTCATAATCGTCGTTATCTACAAACACTTCCTTCTATCTGAAGATAAAAGCAAACTCTGGATAGATGTGACAAATCTTATGTTGTGCTTAATTGCCTTAAATTTTCAGTGAACAAAATAGTGCCATTAGTGGTATAAAACAAGCATAAAATTGAGAAAGAAAGTCACCTGAGCATCAGAGTCTGCTCTTTGGATCTCTCACAAGCATCAGCATCATTTTGTCTGCAAATAAATTGGCATCTGACAGAACAGCTAACGGCCATTAAAACACCTCATTTGGTCATTTTTCACCTGTTCAGCCTGCTTCGCAGCAGGCCTGCTTTTCTGTCTTCAACTCTATTTCTTTTTTGCATTCAAAGAACAATTCAGGAGTCGTTACAGTGCATTAACAACGTTGGCTCACTATTGAAAGGAAGATAACACTTTAGTTGCCAACATCATTAAAAACATGTATGAAAAAGAGTGAATTTAAAATAAATCTGAAAATTTGGGGATTACTTGTTGTCTATCTCCTCTTTATTGGTAACTTTTCCATCTCCTCTTCCAGTAAGACCTTCATCAGAGACTTTAGAAGATATCCAGGAGGGAGAGAGAGAGAGAGAGAGAGAGAGAGAGAGAGAGAGAGAGAGAGAGAGAGAGAGAGAGAGCGCGTGCCTCCAGTAGCAGTCTTTGCCGCCATTTAGACAAACACAAGAACCATCCCTGTTATTTCTTTTCTGTATTATCCATAAAGTACTTACGAACCTATATGTATATCCATGTGCATTTGTTTCATATAACGAAGAAATCAAAGCATTAAAGATCAAAAGGAAGAATCACTCGCTTGATGAAAAGAAAACACAGATATATGCTTGGGAACATGATCTCAGTGCATATAAGGAATTCCTTAGATCAAGCGGCATATCTATTACTCTCCTGGTTTTTGACAACTTTTCTCTGAATTCTGATACCTTACCAGACCTTTACGTCATGAAGGCATAATCATGTCAGACACGTACAACATATCCGACAAAGAATGCACATTCATGTTTATATATGTACGTACACATGCACTCTCTTTTTTGTATGTGAGTGTATTCTAAGAGAATTGATAGTTTGATACAGGAAGATACCACTATGTGTGAGCGTATGACACTTAAAATGATTGGGAAATAGACTTTGGTGCTAATGTTACATGAAAGAGATTGTGGAATCTGTTGACATATGCAAGAGTTACAAGGAAAGCTAGCAAGTTAGAGTAACTCTTTTTCTTGTTACCCTTTCTCATTAGCTATGGCAGTGTAAGATTCAAAGGTTTTCTTTTTGTTTGTTAATATTTTGTAATTGTGAAAACCCATCTTGACATTTCTTTCTTTTTGTTTGTTAATATTTTGTAATTGTGAAAACCCATCTTGACATTTCTATTTATTAAATTGTTCATACATTTTTCTTAATTTTCCGTTTAATGTGCGTTATCTCTTTTTTATTATTAATTCCATATAAAACAAGAAGTTAATATGTACATCCCCTTCATTTTGGATTTCACAAGATTTAAAATTTGATTTGGAGTAACCAAATAATATGAAAATAAGTGTGGAGTTAAAATAAAATAAAAACAGAGGCTGGAAAGGTAATCAAATATTTAGCAAAAAAAGAAAATATAAAATCAATTTACTATCCCCATTTATTAAAATTGTCAAAGTTTCTTTTGTTAAAAGTTTGACAATGTGCAAAGCAGTGCTGGTCAATGAACTCCAAAAGTCAGCACATGAGAAAGCTCTTAATAATTTTTTTTATTATGATAAAAAACAAAAGGTCCTCCAACAAGATCACAGATTCTTAGTTTTTCAATATGGCATATGTTTCCTGGAAAATCCCATATCCCATATGATACGAACTGAATGTATTTCCATAAATTATCTACATTCACAAATTGCATGACCAGGGGAAAAAAGATTATGAATGTGGAAGAACATACAACATTGAGGATAAAGTACATGCATTAAATTAGAGTAATTTAACCAAGAAATCACAGAAGTCAGGGGACTAGTTCATATCGCTGTTTTTACTCGTACAGAAGAATATTTTATGACAGATGTACAGGACTCTTTAACATGTTAGTACAAGACTATTTAACATGCTAATGCCTGAAGTATGTACAAGCATAAGCTAAAAGAAATATATAATTAGAGTATTTACTGGCCCTGTATATCCCTACTTGTGAAGACCTGACAGGGTTAGCTCTCCTCTGGCTTCGATTGTGAAGCAACATTCTTAAGGCCTCACATAAACACAATAAACTTTTACGTTATATTGCATGACACAAAATAGAAGAAATATATATATACACAACATATTTGGCCCTATCTATTCTTACTAGTCATATTTGAGACTGGGACAGGGTTAGCTGTTCCTGATTGTGGTTCTGTCTTCGACTGTGAAGCAACATACCGCAAAACTTCAAAAAATCTTGTCTGACCATAACTAACAGACTTTTGCCAATAGATAACAGCAACATCCCCAGCACTGGTTCTCAACTCAAGCAAGTTGCGGTCAATCTCGCTCTCGTGTTTCGCCATAAATGGCCTAAAGAAGGCCTCATATACATACTTCGTTCCCTGAAATAATAAACAACAAAGTAGGGATAGGTATAAGAACCAAAGCATTACATGTAATACCTAAAAGAGAATTCTAGTTTCCATACCTTAGATTTAGGGCACCAAAGATATATAAAGAATGCCAATTTTGCTTCATTATACATTGGTAACCTTCACCAAAACAAGAAATGCAATGTTATTATATAAAGAGAGAAGCTACAAGCCCATAAAGCATATGACAGAATTTCGTTTACCATGAAATTGAGGCATCTCCAATCCTCTCGAAAATGGTTAGCAATGCAACTAATATCCTGAAACAAATGAAGATATCAGAATATATTTTCCTATAAAAAGATGAGAGGGAATAACTGACCAGTACTGACACCAAAATCGGAGTTGGTTGATCTCCGGTTTGTTCAATTCGATAGATTTGTAGCACTCATAAGCCGGATAAGCATAGCCAAGAATCATTCTACAAAATGATGCAATACAATACAAACTTCAGTTGCCTCCAACATTCCTATGTATTTAGTAAAATGAACATCAGAACCTTAATCTTTTTAACTTTTTCTGATTGTGCGATCTGCAAATATCATATTCTTCTTGCTTTTACCAAGGCTTCATCAGATGTAATATGTATCCCTTTTAATATTAAATTAAAAGTATTAAATACAGAATATACCCTTAAAGGTTTGCAGGGCATGTAAATACAGCCTAAGGTTTCAAAATTGATAAATATTTGATTATAAACTGAGGATAAATAAAGTGCCGCTTCTAAAATCTTTGGACTATTATTTTCTTTAACTCCTAAAAGCCGTAAGGCAATTTTCTGCAGTATACACAAATCCAAATCACAAAACTTTAAATATTGAAGTAAAATCTTAAATTTTAGTAAATTTCAAAAAAAAAAAAAAACTATATTATCTTGTCCTCTGAGACACAAAAATTTTCGTTACATACATCCAAACACAACCTTAACGAACACATTCCATTCAACTGTTAAATTTACATAAAAGAATTTTGGGAAAATGAAATTTAAAAGGTTAGATATTCTTACATAGAGACTCTGCTGAGAAAGGATCCCATCATCTTGCATGCATCAATCTCAACAAGCGAAATCACAACGCAGAAACCCTAAATCACAGAGATGAAATAATCAATATTCGCATACATTGATTAAGGGCGAAAATTTAACAAAAAATGGAGAGAGAGAGAGAGAGAGAGAGAGAGAGAGGCGCTATGATTTATATAGGGCATCAAAAGTCGTCGATATTTGAAGCAACGCATCCCAAAATCCCAACGTCTATTTTTTTTGTGATGTGGATTATTAACCATTTTATTACTATCGTCGACTAGTGATTTAAGTATTACTAACTTTACTAACTAACTTAAATCAAGAAGCATTAAATTTGTACTCTCACTATTATTTTATTTTATGTGAGTTTAAAAGCAAAAACATGTTTGTTTATTTAAAAATAATTGATGCTAAAAAGTGTGAACCGTATTTCTACAGAAAAAAACATCCCCTTGCATAATTTTCCCCACAATGAAAAATTGTAGTTAATGTTGTTTATTATTATTTTGCATTTGTTTTTTGGGGTGGAGGGAGGGGAATTTTCTAATAATATCTAAAAGTTAAATTAGATTTTGTATTAAACCCCTAAACTTTATGCGGGTTTTGTGATATTTTGAAAATTACGAGAGGTCATTATACTGATTATATTTTAAGAAGCATTATTTTTTTCAGTTCTGAATTTCTACCATGTTATGGTGTTTTCAGTCGTCAAAGTATGACTTTTTTACCAGTCACGGACATATGTCCCCCTACATGCACCGCTCAAATCGAATTGACGATCAGGACCACCAAGAATCCCGACTTAGCCGACTCGCCGAGTCGACATCTCCTTAGATCGGCTCGAAGGGCGGTACTTGTCGGTCCTCTTGTCGAAGACGACTCGTTCCGAGCCCACTCGACCTGTTATTCGACACATTGTAGGGTCGGCTCGAGAGGTGTTCCTTCTCGACACCCCTCGCTATAAGCCAAAGGACGACTTCAATCTTGAGCCTCCCCCGCTGATAACGCGTCGGCATCACATTAAATGCCTGACATGCGCCATCATTCCTCTAGCCCCAATAGTGGCGATGACACATCGGACCACGTCGGCACCATCATGTCCCCAATCACTTCGCATTAAATACTAAGGTGACCACTCCTCCACTCGTCGACCGACATTTATAAAGCAGGTGCTGACGTAGCCGTCATCCCATACTCGGCCGAGATTACCATTCTACCCTTTTATCACCACTATAAATAGGGGTACTATTCCAAATACCGGGGTAAGCAAGCAATATCTCAGAATTCTTCTCCACTGCACTACATTTTTAGAACTCACACAGTTCATCACTTTCCCACTCAAGTCCATTAACTAACTTGATCGTCGAAGGAATAACGGGGAAACTAGTCCTCGTCCTCTTACAAGTTGTTATTTGTGCAGATAGAAGCTCATCTACTCAAACCAGTTTTTCAGAGAAGTTAGCGGCCCCTAATCAACATCATCCTTATTTTATTATTTGGTTGATTATTAACATCAACATACCCTCACTATTATTTTATGTAAGTTTTAAAGTGAAACACATGTTTGTTTATGGAAAAACAATTTATGATGTTCACTAATTAACCCTCTAAAAATGTGAACCATAGTTTTCACTGCAAAAACATCTCCTTGCGTGATTTTCCCCGCCAATGCGAAAATTTGTAGTTAATGCTGTTAGTGGGGGTTTCTAATAAAATATTAAAGTTAAAGGGGTTTTTCTAATAACCCCTAAACTTTTGAGGGTTTTCTAATATTTTGAAAGTTATGAAAGGTTATTTGACAATTGTCCATAGTCAAGGTGGTTCCTAATATTTATCCTAAAGGTAATAACCAAGTTATCCAATTATTATTTGACGTCATAGGAAAGCAAACTATCCAAACAATAAAATATTTACCTTTTGGGTAACATAGGACCACACTGGACGAAATATGCAAAGGACGGCTCAACCCTAGAAGGGGAGCTATATATATATCATACTTACTTCTTTTAAAAACACGAGTTTAGGAAAATCTTTTCATGATCAATATTATCATTTACTATTTTGAATATTTTATTTAAATCTTAATCTATTCTAATTTTAATCATATCTTATCTAATTCCACGTGAACTATCTATAGGTCAACAATTTTAAAAAAGTTAATTTTGAATATTTTACTTAAATCTTAATCTATCCAAATATTAATTATATCCTATATTAACTCCATATGAACTACCTATAGCTCAACAATTTAGAAAAAAATAAGATTAAGAAATTATACGTAGATAATATATTATAATACATAAAGGATTACAAAAACCCAAAAGTTTCAAAAATTGCATATAATAGCCTTAAAATTTTAAAATTACACAAAACACCTTTGACTTTTTAAAACTTAATGACAAATATGAAATCTAAAAATTTAAAACTTATAATCAACACCCTCAATATTTTAAAAATTATAGAAACAACCTTAAAATTTTAAAGGCTAATTACATTTACATACCCTATTGTTTCGCTCTTGTAGTAGTTATATACCCTAAGTTACAAAACATAGCAAAAAATACCGTGAGTTAGCAAAATTTTGCAAGTTGGTACCTTCTGTTAACCAATCGTGAGAGTATTCTCTAGAATATTCCCACATGCTGCACATATGACCAACTTGAATGCTTCTTACCCTCATTTATTATATTATTTGCTATATTACTTACCTACCTCCCCCCCCCCCCCCCCCCCAAAAAAAAAATTAAATTAAATTAAATTATTTTCATTATCTTCTTCTTCTTTTCGTGGCCTCCAACTTCTTCTTCCTCTTAATAATGGGTAACAATAGAAAATAAGAGTTTTTACTATGTTTTGGGGGGTGGGGGTTAATTCCTAAGGAGGGGCATTATTGTCCTTTCATGTATTTTTAACACTGTTAGCTAAATTTAAACAGTTACCAACTCATGGTATTTTTGTGCTATGTTTTGTAACTTTGGGTATATAGTTACTACAAGAGCGAAACAATAGGGTATATAAGTGTCATTTAGCCAAGTTTAAATTACAAAAAAGCATCCTAAACTTCAGAGATTTCAAATCCTAGAAACAACATAGATGGATTCCAGGGATTACCATTAGGCACCTAGAAATTTAAAATTAGTAAAAAATAACCTCAAAGTTACAAAAATTATAAAAACTCCCTCAAAAGTAAAAAAATTATAAAACATCCTAAAATTTTAAAACTTATAACCGGTACACATTAAATTTAAAAATTATCAGCAGACCATTGAAAAGTTAAATTTTTAAAAAGAACCCAAAATTTTAGTAATTGTAAAAATATCTTCAAAATTTTAGAGTTACAAAAAATATTCTAACATCTAAAAACTTACCACTAATACATGAAATATGAAAATTATAAGTACCCAATTTAAAATTTAAAATTTTCATAAAATACTATCAAAGTTTAAAAATTGCAAAATACACCCTCAAAAGTTTGAAATCATAAAAATGTTAAATTTTGGAAAAGAAAAGAGAAAATGTTTGATATATTACATTAAGATATAATAGGTTAGCATCAACTGATTATAATGTATAAACATTTATCTCTAATGTTGATAATATTTAATTATAAAGTAAACAAAATACATGGAGTTATATATGGAGAAACTATCAGAAAGTTTAGAGATATCCTTTAAAAAACTAAGTTGTTTTCATTTCAAATGAGAAGTGAAGGAAATAAACTCAAAATTTGGAAACATTCATGAATCACCTGAATTAACATTGATAAAAGACATATCTAGCAAAGAAGCACTGACCGAGTTTCTCTTGAAGAACATATTAAACAATTATGTCCTAATTAAAAAAACATCCTTCATGAAAGATACAAGAAAAATTAGTAAGTACTTATAAATTTTTATACTTTACTCTAAAAACAAAAATTCCCCAATGGCCCAAAATATGGGACCAACAGGGGGACATGTGAGGTGTCCTCTCCTATTGCATAATGAGCTGACCATCATATGACCAGCTTATTATGCAATAGGAGGGGGGACACATCACTTGTCCCTCCTGTTGATCCCATATTTTGGGTCCCTATAGCAAAGCTCTTCTAAAAATATTGAAAGAATCATAAACTTAATATAAAATTACATATAAATAATCTTACAATAGAAACTAAAGTAAAACCGTTGATCAACTATATTGTGAGATATAATAAACTAGATAAGATAAAAAAATTACTATAATAGACAAAAAGTATGCACATGATACTTACTTACCAGAGCATAAGTAAAAAAAATTAAAATTGATATTTTTCTTGTTTCTATATAGTGGAACGACTCTGCAAGTAATTTTATTTGGGGATATGACTACCAACGAAGGGTTAATTTTTAAGAACACAATAAAAAATAAGCATGTAATAGTACTGTCAGATTTCAACATCTTTAAATATGAAGGTAACATATTTTACAACTAAAATTCTTATTAAAGGTCACTAAACATAAATTTTATCTTATATCTGTTTCAAATTTTTAAGAAAGATATGCATGCCATCGTAAATTGTGTTAATAATATATCAATCCAAAGATATAACGTATTGAAGAAATAAGAGATAGATAAGCAAACCAAGCAAACATCCATATAACACGATAAAGAAAAAATATTACACTTTAAAGTTAATATGCAGGGCTCATTCAGAACAAGCTGCTAAAACAAAAGTATCTCTATCAAGGCTTTTTATAAATACAACACAAATTTAATTTATTAAATATTTTATAAAATAGCTTAATTTTTTGAGTAAAATCAGGAATGTTTAGGAGAGATTTTCATGAACTCTTTTAATATTTTTATATGGTTATGTGGATGCATTTATCATATAATAGTGTACTAGAGTTAGCATAATCTTTATTTTATGATTTTTCTGAAGTCTATCAATGATTAGCAACAAAATTTATATTCTCTTTAGTTTCATTCTAGACCATTTTTAATTAATCATCTTGGCTTATTAGCTTTAATTATTCATCATTCTTTTATAATATTATTTTTAAGTGTTTTTTATTTTTACAACATTATACCTTCTCAAGTCAAGCTTGGTTTCATGTCGATCCAATTAACGTGAAAATTCAAATTAACTTTAGATTACAATTATATCTTGTCAATTCAATTATCAACATGAAAATTTTAAATTTGGTGTAGCCCATTCAAACAAAACATTAAAAAAAAATTTAATAATCACAATAGTAAAGTTTAAAAACATAAGTGAGCAAAAACAATCAAAATGGAACTGAGGAACAAATTTTAGTAAATAAATAAATTAAAAAAACATACTCATAAGATTTAACCACGTGCATTGCACGTGCATAAAACCTAGTGTGTGTGTGTGTGTGTGTGTATGTGTGTGTGTGTGTGTAAATTTGCAGTTATTAGTGTGGGTTTCTAATAAAATATTAAAGTTAAAGGGTTTTTTCTAATAACCCCTAAACTTTTGAGGACTTTCTAATATTTTGAAAGTTATGAAAGGTTATAGTCAAGGTGGTTTCTAATAATGATCCTAAAGGTATTATTTGACATCATAGGAAAGCAAACTATCCAAACAATAAAATATTTACCTTTTGGGTAACATACAACCACACTGGACAAAATATGCAAAGGATGGCTCAACCCTAGAAGCGGAGCTGGTGTATATATATATATATATATATATATATTATATATATGTATTCATATATATAGAAGTATTATATATATATATATTATATAACTTTTATTATATATATTGTAGTACCGAAATTCATCCCAAAAAGGAGTTTCGTTTTGTATTTATAAGAAAGCTTATTACAAAACTAATAATTAAATATACAACAGAAGCAGAGGGATGCCTCTCTTGTTTTTGTGGGACTGAGGGTACGGATGCTTCGCTCGATGCTCGTGTCGAGTCTGCTTCCTGGACCGTTTAATGGAGGTTGCCTGGAGAGCTTCAGCACGCGAAGCTTCAACTCGATAGTTGGGCTCTGCTTAGTTCAGTCGGGATCCCGGACTAAAGAATAGGCAGTTGTGCTGCCAATGCAAAGATAGCAGAAGCTTGGTCTGCAATCTTTTCCCTAAGTTGTTGTGACCCCCCCCTCCGTGTGCCTGGAAGGCTTTTAAAGAAAGAGGGACGTGACTCATCCTTGAATTTATGGATGTGGACAGTATCTTCTTCAGAACGGGTCTAGCTACCTCGGTCCATGAATGGCATTCAGGGAATTGCTCTGCTTTTAAGTAGCCTGTCACCTAAAATGGAGCCAATTCTTGTATATGAGTTAAACGGCGATGTATCCGAGTGGACTTGACCAGCATTAATGAACCAGTATTATGAGTTCGCAGATCAATGAGGGTGTTTTCCGACTCACTCGTTACCTAGTGCATGACCGCCGGCGTGCTCTTGTGCAGCACTCGCTGTGCTTTACTCTTTCCGGTCAGGAGAGGGGCGAAGTAGGTGCAAAGTACTCGAGTTGCGGTCTAGCCCAACTGTGCTGAGTCCGGCGGATCCAGTCCTTGACTCAACAGCCCTGAGGTGAGCGCATTATGGGATGCTCAGAGACTCAGGGAACCCTGTCCAGCCTTCGCCGCTGTGCGTCTGGACACAGGGTTTGACGGTCTTGGGGTACCTGTGTCTCTTCCCTTCGGGTCCGAGAGGGATAGGGAAGGGCCATGCTCAGCACCGTGGGTCGTCGTTCGGCATACCCAGCGCTGTACTGACGGTCTTGCGGCTTCTGCCCTTGAGAGAGAGGTCGTGAGGCGTTGCGCCCGTGGGGAGTGGCGCGCGAACGTCGGGTCTGGCGTGGGCAGGTGCGGCATCTCGACTAACGGGCAGGCGTAGTGGCATCTGTGTGACCGCAACTTACCCATCCTGACCGTCTCACTGGTGGCGAGCGACCGTTAGGCAACTAGATCGTGCATATCTGAGTACCTACCTGCGACTTAGGCCCGGTGCCAGAGAGGTGGAGGGCAGCGTTTCTCTGGGCGAATTTCTGGAAGCTATAGAGGTATTTTTGACGCTCTACAAGACCCTTCAAAGTTTCAGACCTAAACCGGGGGGCCTCGCGTGTGGTCGGATTCTTTGGATGAAGACATTTTCGGCGAACGTTAGCGCGCGTTGATTTCTTTAAAGATTTTAGCAAATCCTCAGCTATCAACGGGTTTGATGTGCCGTTTCCGATTACCGTTTGAACGCTGCATATATTCCCTCAGTATGGATGAGTTGTGAACAGGTTTCTTTAGGGCTCAATGCTAACGATTTCTGCCTCTAACTTTAGGCGTCTGAGCGTGGTTTTAACCGTTAAGCTGAGGTCATTCTATTGGCTTTCGTGTTATTTCTTTCAGTGACGAGTGAATCGTCCAGGCGGAATTAGTCTTTGGGGAGCCAAGTTTCGGGCAACCCGCGGGGTCATGCCAAGTATTTGCAGGCGAAACCCTTCCTTTTTGAGACGGGCCCAGATCTGACGGGAGATGAGCCACGTGTCTGCTGATAGGGCTTTGTGCTTCCCAGCTAAGGCGGCGCGGTCTCGTCGGGTCGTGGCGATCGTGACTTGACAACACGATTTCCATGTGTTTCGCTCCGCGACGCATCGTGGCCGTGATTTTCGAACTCAACCGTCGGATGCAACCGCCAACCTCGGTTCTTTCGATATACCGAGGGTGATCTGGGCCGTACTCCGACCGTCTCTCCACCGGCACGCCTGCCGGTGCTCTGGAGTCGCGCCCAGGTATGTCGATGGGTTCGTTGGACGATCTCTTGTAGGTCTTAGGTGTCGGATTTTAGGGAGATGAGCGTTGCTCATTACGCTTGGTAGCTTCCCCGATTTGGGGCAAAGTTTGCCCTATTTGCCCTTAGAGGATGATCACTGTCTCTGCGGGCGAATCCTTCAGTGGGAAGGAGGCGAACCCCCTTTTCGTAAGGCGAGTTCGACCCTTTCCTATTAGAGGGGAGTATAGTCTGTACGGATAGACTTTGTTCGAAGTGGGTTCCCCCTTTCGATAGGCGATTTCGCCCTCCTCTGTTTGATGGGCGATTTTGCCCTCCTCTGTTTGATGGGCGATTTTGCCCCTACAGCGGATTTTGTCTCGATTGACTTTTTATTTATTGTTGCAGCGACCTTTTCCGATGAGGCTTTCCCGGAGGGTGTGGCCGTTGGCCATGCCGGGGCTACAGGCTACACGGCACCTCCTCGATTTCCCTCTTTGGCTTCAATACCTGTGTTCGCCGCCGACAAGCCGCATGGCCTGCATTACGTGAGCTGACGACCAACACGGCGCTGACAGATGAGGACAGGGCAGAGCTGCCGAAGCCTCAATTTTTGTTCGGCGACGCTATGACCGACCCTTCCGCCCTGTTGCTCAAAGAGAGCCGGTGGTTTCGCACGGTAGAGGGGGTCATTACTACCTCCCCGGCATGTCGAGAGGGTTTTCGATCGTCGAGCTGCGGTCCTTCTCCATTCCTCGGACGATGAACTGGGATTTGACCCCCTCTCAGGACGGGGTCACTTGTGGCGTCTTTACGGGCTCTACGGCTGGGTATGGAGTGGAGAGTTCGTGCAAGCGTGTGACGGGTCTGCGCCCTGGCTTAATGTCCGCTGAACCGCCCGTGGGGGAGTCGACAACCAGCGGTGGCGGAGACCTTCCGTCACCGCTTCTTTCGAGCTGGTGGGAGCTTTCCCCCGAAGGACTTTAGAGCCCCGGGGTGGGTTTACTCTGCACCTGGCAGTGACACGTGGTGGTCCAAGATCACCGACTATGTTCTGGCCGAAAATGCTGATCTCAAGGACACAGAGTTGTATGTGGCCATCGAAGCCACGCGACATGGCCTGCGGATCAACGCTTCTCAGTTCCATAGTATCCTGGAACTGTATTGCGTGGAAAGCGGCACATTTTTCACCCCCAATGGTGAGCTTGGTATCATCCCTCACGAGATGTACGACGTGTCGGGGCTGCCTCTGGGAGACTTTCCTTACGAGGAGTACGTCCCCGATCAAGATGAGATCGATCAGCTGTCGAACCATTCCCCTTTAGCGGTTGAAACTCTGTGGGGGTTACTTTGCCACTACCACATCTGCCTGAGTACCTTAGGGGCATCGGATCACAAAGGGAAGAAGAAGAAGACCCCGGGGATCAGCCACAAGAATTGGGCTGATTATCTGTTCCCAGGGAATGATGTCAAGGGGAAGCCCGCTCTCCCGTTAGGCGCGTGCGACCAGCCCGAAGTGGAGGCGAGGACAGCTAAAGAAGGAAGCACCATGACTCTTGACTGCGATGAGGGCGGGTTTAAGTCTGGTACGGTCTTTCACTCATTCCATCATCAGGCGAATCTCTCATCTCGGGGAAGGCGTTGCTCGCGGGGTACCTCATGTTATGGCTGAAGAGGTGCGTAATCCCCACTCACTCCTTTGAGGCTCTTCCTGTGGAGGTCGTGTATCCGGCGGTTTGCCTAGCTCACGGGAAGTCTTATTCCCTGGTATCGGCCACGATAGCGTGCATTCACCGGGGGCTCCACACTCTGACGGCCCAATTCTGCCGTGTGTCGGTCCTCGACGAGGGGGAAGGAGTAGTTATCAAAACTCTCAATCCTAGGGTGGGGCTACCGTACACCTACTTGATGGCGTGGTTCGTATACCACTGCGAATGTTTGATGAGCGCCCCGGCGATGCTTCAGGGCGATAAGTTCGTCCCCTTCGTCCAGCGCTTGGAGCGGTGCTCCTGGAAATGCAAGGACATCCCTGATGCAAGGAAGACGCTTTCCCACTTCGGGCATTACAATTTTCGCCACTTTTTTCCTTATTTCAGCGGGGGCGGATATGGAGAATCTCTCAGGGATACGCCGACGGCGGATCACTACACGGTCCTCACTCGTGGTGCCTTTCGCTGGTTGGTGAATATCCGGCCGGGGTATCACATTCTAAGAACGGGCTCTACATGCTATCTTGAGCCTTACATCCCTTGCAGGTTCGCCCGCCAGTTTGGGTATGATCAATTGTATGTGGGCAACGCCAATCCCTACCTGCGCTTTGAAGGAGGACTGGTGGATGGCGCTCGGGGATGGTTCTGGACTCATGCTGGCGGCACCCAGGCTCGCTTTGAGTTACCCGCGAGGGATCGTGATTTACATCACACGCTCCTATATTGCTGCTGGTATCGGGGTGCTAGTGCTAATCCTGCTAATTTCTGGTTCCAGAACTCCTGCCTGGCAGAACGCGATCGTCCTACCAGGGGCTCTCTCCATTCTTCGGGGCGAATGGGCCATCAAACTGCTAGGGAGTTGTTCTCGGAGGATCCAGTTGAGGACACCGAGGGTTTCGACGCTGGCTTAGACGAATCCGAGGTTCCCGAGGTTCGAGTTCCTTCCCCCGGTCCTTCGCTGGATGCCCCTGGTGAACCAGGAGAATCCGGACGCCCAAGACCGTCCCCGAGTCCGACCATTGGACAAATGGGGGCGCCGCTTCTGTCTCCGAGTAGCTCCCT
>NC_033794.1:41379412-41379743 GCF_001876935.1 Asparagus officinalis | reverse complement strand
GGAAGGGCCCGCCGGCTCAGGTAAGCGTGTGTTTTAGCATTACTTTTCCTTTTGTACCCGACCATTAGTAGGGTCCCTTTCGAGGGGTCTCTGTTAACCTCTTTTAGTGTATTTGTAGCTGACCCTAACCGTGAAGTCGCAGGTGAGGAGGATCCTCGCTCTTGGGCGAATCGCTCACCTGGGGAGACGGGCGAATCTGAGGAGGATGACAAAGTCTCGGTTCACGAGGCATTGTCCAGCGAGGAAGAGGATTTGGCTCTTGGGGACACGCCTGGCCAAACAGGGGGATCTCCTGCTCCTGCGGCAGCGTCGGCTGGGGGGCATTCATCGG
>NC_033794.1:41365822-41378578 GCF_001876935.1 Asparagus officinalis | reverse complement strand
GCTCTGATCGGGTTCCGCTTTCAGTGGGCCACGTGTTAATCCACGTGTACGCCGGTTAAGGAGACGTGGGCTAGCCGTTTCGCATTAAATGCGAGGTAGTGGGCCTCTTCGTCCCTCGCGCCCGATTCGGGCCGTTGTTGCAGATCGTGGTCGTGAACCGTCAGATCTTGTTCGTCCTTACCCTTCAACTGCTTTAGCCCCGAACGGTCTAATCGAATATTGAGTAACCGTCTAGGACTTATAGGGTATTTAACGCCCCTACTCTCTATTAAGAGGATCTACAGCCTCTTCATCATCTTCCCTCATAAACCCGAATTTTCCCTTTCCTCCTTCTCCTGATGGCACCGAAGGTGAAGAGGGTCGTTTCCAAGAAAAGGAAGGAGCCGTCTTCTTCAGGCGCTGCTGAGGCCGCCGCGGCTGAAGGTATCTTCCTGCTTCGACTTTCGCGTGAGTTGAGTGGGTATTCTTCGCTTGACTCCCCTCTATGTCGTTGTTGTGTCTTGCAGATCGAGGGGAGGCGTCGGCTGCCGAGGAGCATGCGGCCGAGCCTATCCTGATTTCGGATGACGAATCCGAAGGTTCCGAGAACTCCGCCGCTTCAGATCCCGCTCCCCAGCCGGGAGCTGACCCCTGCCTCGAGATCCCGCCCATCGCGGCGCTCGCTCCAGGTCAAGAGCCTGCTCCCTCCGAATCCTTGTCCTGGCAGGCTCGCATCGAAGAGTTCGAGAGCGCTGTGAGGCAGGCAATTTCCCTTTTCGAACTCGGCATGGGCAGTTTCGATAGCTTCAGGCAGTCCCTCTATGACCGCGTGGCTGATTTACGGCGATCGGGTGAAAATCACCTTGCCACCCGTTGCGTGCGCGAACTTCGCCTCTTGGAGCCACACATGATGGAGTTAGAGACCTTGCTACGGGAGGGTCCGGAAGCCAACGTGGAGTCTTGTCTGGCTCATGTCAGGCATCAGGACGCCCTCGAGCAGGAGACCCGTTCTAAAGAAATAGCGGATCTGGAGTCTGTCACCAACTTCTGGGTCGGTCAACAACATTTGCTAGAGGAGTCTAAAGAAATAGCGGATCTGGAGTCTGTCACCAACTTCTGGGTCGGTCAACAACATTTGCTAGAGGAGCAAATTATTGACCTCAATCGCACCATGGCTCGCCTGAGGGCCGAATTAGGACAGGCAGAGGCGAAGTGGAAGGGGCTCTAGTCTGACGTTATAAAGGTCAGCAAGAATGCTGAGGCGGAAACTCGACGCCTACAAGCTTTGCGCCAGGCGGATGCTGCCGCCAGGTCGAGCCGCGAAGACCGGATTCGGAAGGCTGCTGAAGACAAAGCTCGGGCAGACCACGCGAGTCGGGTGGAGGCAATCAAAGAATAGATCTCCACCTTCAGCGTATTCGACTGAGACCTTCGTTTTATGATTGTGTTAAGACATTTTGCTTATGACTTGTTTGTTTATGAAGTCATAACTTTGATCAAATGTATTGTCTTAAAACACTGGGTGCATGTTTTGTTTTCTTTGAACGTAACATTATGACTTTCGCAATTGCAAAAACCAAAACTTTGTTCAAATGTACTGTCTTAAAGCATCAATGAGGTTTGTGCCCGCTCATTGTGCGTATACCCTTTGGACACGTCGCTTTCCAGTGTTTTGCTCTGTAATTGCAGACGATCTCGTGTTGTGGGCGAAGTCCTTTGTGTGACGACGAGTCTACTTTTTGAAGCCAAACTCTGCTCCGATGAGTTTATGCAATCGGCGAAACCAGGGCGACGGTGAGTTCGCTAAAATGGTGAAACTCGGTTCCTGACGAATTCGAATTGCTTGGTGAAACTCAATTGATTGACGAGTTTGTTTCCAGGCGAGACTTGATCGCGGCGAGTTTCGCTTGGAAGCTAATCTCAACTGTTGGCGATTTCGAGTAGATGGCAAAGCTCATTTGCTGGCGAGTTTTGCTTGGCAACGGAACCCAATGGCTGGCGAGTTTATGCTGCGGGCGAAACCCGTATGATAATGGGCTTGTGTTGGAAACCCGACTCGATTTGTCCGGCAAGCTTGAACTGTAGGCAAAACTTGAGCAGTCAGCGAGTTTGTCCAACAGTCGGAGATCCAACTGCGAGCGAAACTCACGCCACGTGTCGGTCGGCGGGCCCAAGTGCTTGCCAGCCAAGACTCTGCAGGCGCATTAATGCTTATTTATGGTGAAGCGACCGGTCGCTTCGCCTCTCGTGCCCAATCCGATCTGTCGGTTTGGGGTCTCGAGAGTAGCCTTTAATGGCGTCGAGTTCGAGCGCGTGGAGGGGTGGATGTACCGCCTCGAGGAACTGGCCTACGAGGACTCCTCCGACGTGCCCCCACCCCCTTCTCTGCGTTATCTGCTCGAGCGCGAAGAGCGAGCGAAGCGGATCCAGGCGAAAGAGGCCGAGCTCCGGCGTCTGCGGAAGCGGCACCGAGCTGTTTTGGACCGGATGGACGCCTATCTAGACAGAGCCTTCTTTGAGGACGCTGGTTCTCTTCGCGGCGAGGCGAAGCTGCGGGAGCGCGGGCACGAGGCTAGGAGAATCGGCAAAACCGCCAGGGAGGTGGAGGAGGCACTTCAGCTTCTTCACCAGGAGGAAGAGGCCAGTAAGGCGGATTTGGCCAGGCGGCAACAGAGGGGGAAGGAGGAGGCGAGGATCCAACGTGCGGTGGAGCGCGCGAAGATCAAAGCTAAGATCGGCTCGTTCAGCCTGCTGAAGTTTTTGTAATGCCTTGTTCAAGTCTATCCTTCTGTCCTCTTGAACCCCCTTTTTTTTGTAATTTGATGCCGATTGTACGGCAACCTTGAACACTGTATGCGCAACTTTGGCCTGTAATGGCTTCATGTTTTGATCATTTTCCGCCTTGCATGCACTATTTCATTCTTTTTGCAATGGATGCTTTTGGTTTCTGTATTGAACTTGACGAGCCTATGACTGTCCCATTTAGGACTTAGTCACTTTAGGCTCTTGTTTTGCCTTCTGTTGCTCACAGTGTGGGATCGGATTAACTCCGATCTTCGCGTTGCAGCTCCAATGGGATCGAGAGAGTAACCCTTGGCTTGCAGCAAAGAACAAACGTTTGCCTTTGCGGCCAACTGAAGAACTCGACTTCGACTCGCCTTTCGGCGAGTTGTTGTCTGGGGAACCGACAGACAGGTTGTCTGTCGAACCGCCTTCGACAATTGTCATCATTTGGGAATGTGACAATTGATTGTGGTAGGAGCCATCGCATGGTAGACTACTACCTATCAGTTATTCTAAAGGAATGTTAGAATATCTGGGATAGGTCAAATAGTTCAGGGATGTAGGAGTATGACTACTGACAGAAGTAATAGCACGTCGCGTGGTAGGCTATTACTTTGGCTGTGCTATTCGTGGGAATAACAACGCCAATCATCAGAGGTGATCATTAACTTGATGAGGTCTTGTCGCGATTGGAGCGACTATGGGGACCTACCATTCTTCAGAAGAGGATTGGTAAGTAGATTGTGTCAGAAGTTTAATGTTAACGTGATAGGGGATGTCGTGATTGGAACGACTTTGAGGACCCACCATCCTTTAGAAGAGGATTGGTAAGTAGATTGTGTCAGAGGTTTAATGTTAACGTGACAGGGGATGTCGTGATATGAACGACTTTAGTGGATCCGCTATCTCATTGGAGAAGATAGGCGAATTGATGTGTTCGTCGTGATATGAACGACTTTAGTGGATCCGCCATCTCATTGGAGAAGATAGGCGAATTGAATGGGTTTGTCGTGATATGAACGACTTTGGTGATCCGCCATCTCGTTGGAGAAGATAGGCGGATTGCATTCCGCGAGAGGCTTTCGCCAGAGCGGGGAAAGTAGGAACAGTTTAGCCTCGTGTACCAGTTGGAGGGTGTGAGGGCCAGTTTAGACTCGTACACTCGTGGGAGTTCGCGAAGGAGCACTATGGGTAGTACTTCTTCAGATACTTGCCGTTGATGGGCATCATGATCTTATCGCCGTTCGGTTTGACGAGGCGATAGGCGCCGTTCGAGTAGACTGTCTCTATCACGAACGGTCCTTCCCATTTGGATTGGAATTTCCCCTTCTTCTTGGAAGTGAGGATCATTGGTCGGCGAACGGAGAGCACGAGCTCTCCCTCTTTGAAGGCTCAGCGCTTAACTTTCTTATCAAAGTTCTTGGCCATTCGAGCTTGATAGAACTTAATGTGCTGCTGGGCTTCTAGTCGTTTGTCGTCCAGCGCCTCGAGCTCTGCGAGTCGTAGTTGGTGATTTTCCTCAGTCGTTATTCATGTCGCTAAGGCGACGTGGAGGGATGAAATCTGAATCTCTAATGGCAATACAGCTTTACAGCCGTATACCAACGAGTAGGGTGTGGTGCCAGTCGGTGTGCGAACCGTCGTGCGATATGCCCACAGGCTCTCGCCTAGCTTTTCATTCCAGTCGCGCTTGCTAGTGGAAGTCAGCTTGGTCAAGATCTTGATGATCGTTTTGTTGAAAGCTTCGGCCAAACCGTTTGCTGAAGGGTTGTAGGCCGTGGACAAGAGGTTCTGTATTCGGAACTTGTCGCAGAACCTAGTGAAGGCATGGCTAACGAATTGCGTGCCATTATCATGAATGATACGCCGGGGTACGCCGTATCGGTATATGACATGGTGCTTAATGAACTTGATCACGTCGCTAGTCTTGACTTCTCTTAAGGGGATGACTTCGACCCACTTAGAGAAGTAATCGGTGATCGCGAGGATGAAGCGATGGTCTTTCTCGACGGTGGAGAAATTGGCCCAACTATGTCCATCCCCCATGCCTCGAAGGGCCAAGACGCCCTCGTCGGATGCAGATCCTCAGGAGGCTGGTGTATGTAGTTGGCGTGGATTTGGCATTCGTAACATCACTTTGCATAAGCGACAGCGTCAGTAACCATCCCAGGGCAGAAGTAGCCCATCCTCCGTAGGCGATCCCAAAGTTTGGGTCCGGGCTGATGAGCTCCGCACACGCCATCATGTGCTTCGCGTACGGCTTCTTGCGCCTCCGCTTTTGAAAGACAGCGAAGCAGCAAGCCGTCGTATGACCTCCGATACAACATTTTAGTGGTTGAATCGTAGCAGAACCGCGAGGCACGTCGTCGGATAGACTCTCGTTCCTTCGAGTCCTCGAGCAATATGCCGTATAGGACATAATCGATGATCGGGAGACGTCAGTCTTCCTGATCTGGCTGATCCGAGGCTAGATGAGTGGCGTTCACCCCTGGGACGTCTCTGGGTCGAAAAAGTTTTCGGCTGGTGACCGTGACCCTTTGGGTCGTTCCCAAAGGCTAGGCCAAATTGGTTGCCAAGGATGCGAGGGCATCCGCATGGGTGTTCCTGGAGCGGAGCACATGCTCGATGCGGAAACTCTCGAATAACTCCACTAGTCTGACGGCCGCTCTGTGGAGTAAGATGAGATCCTCATTCCTGACTTCATATTCGCTAGTCATTTGTTTAACAATGAAGCCTCCAGGTGCTTGATCCCTAATTCTTTGGCCAACTCGAGCCCGATGAGCAACGCGTTGTACTCGGCAACGTTGTTGGTGCACGGTTCTGTCAGGGAAAAGGCTCGGGGTAATACGTGGCCATGCGGAGAAGTGAGGACCACCCCCACTCCTGCAGCGATAGAGCCGCTTGCGCCTGCACGGGACGCGCCGTCGAAGAACATTTTCCATACCTCTGGTGATGAAGTCACATTGGCTTCGGGAGGCTCATCCGGCAGATCTTCAAATAGATCGATCTTCACCCCCAGCGGGTGACTGCAGATGGCTTGTCCTTTGACTGATTTCTACGGCATGAAGTGGATGTCGTATTGAGAGAGCAGAAGTGCCCATCTCGCCAGGCGCCAGTTTAACGCTGCAGGTTGTGTCATGAAGACCCGAATGAGGTTCATCCGGGAAATAACGTGGATGGTTTGGCCAACCAAGTAGTGCCGCATCTTTTGGATGGCGAACACCAAGGCTAGGCATTCCTTCTCGACCATCGGGTACCGTTGCTCGGCGCCCTGCAAGGTTCTGCTCAGATAATAGATGCCCTGCTCGTGGCCTACATCGTCATTTTGAGCCAAGAGGGCACCTAGGGAGTGCTCCATGGCCCTTATATATATGAGGAATGGCCTCCCTGAGATTGGCGCCGCCAGGACAGGCGGATTTGAGAGATAAGCTTTGATCTCTTCAAAGGCCCTTTGGCAAGGCTCGTCCCAGACGAAAGAAGTTCCTTTCTTCATCAGCTTAGAGAAGGGTTGGTACTTGCCCGAGAGATTCGAGATGAATCTTCGGATATAAGCCAGTCGTCCTTGAAGGCCTCTCAGCTCTTTAAGATTTCGGGGCGGTTGGAGCTCTTGAATGGCTCGCACCTTGTCTGGATCAATCCGGATCCCTTTCGTCGTGATGACGAAACCGAGGAATTTACCGCTAGACATCCCCAAGAATGACTTGGTAGGATTCATCTTGAGCTGATGAGTCCTCATGAGTTCGAACATAGCCTTCAAGTCTTGGAGGTGATCTTCCTTACGGCGACTCTTCACGACCAAGTCGTCCACATAGCATTCGACTGTCTTTCTCAAATGATATCGAAAGATCATGCTCATGGCGCGCTGGTAGGTTGCGCCAGCGTTCTTGAGTCCGAAAGGCATGACGGTATAGCAGTACACCCCCATGGGAGTTCTGAATGCAGTGTGCTTCTCGTCCTCGGGGTGCATTTTGATTTGGTTGTACCCCGAGAAGCCGTCCATGAAGGACATCCTCTCGAATCCGCACGTATTGTCAATGATGACATCCGTGATGGGCAGAGGAAATTCGTCTTTAGGGAACGCGGCGTTGAGGTTCCTAAAGTCGATGCAGATGCGGATCTTACCGTTCTTCTTCAAGACTGGAACAATATTCGCCACCCAGTCGGGGTGTTGCTCCTCTCTGATGAAGCCGGATTCGATCAGCTTCTTTACTTCAAATTCGATCGCCTCCATGATTTGGGGGCGAAACCGCATCTGCTGTTGTTTGACTGGCTTGGCGTCAGGGCTGATGTTGAGGCGATGCGTGGCGACCCGCGGATCCAGGCCAGGCATATCCTCATAATTCCAGGCGAAGACGTCAATGTATTCCCGTACAAGGGCGATGAGATCCTCTTTTTCTTGAGGAGGCAGACTGCCGCTGATGAATATGGGTTTGGGATTCGCCTCGGTACCCATGTTCACCTGGAGGACTTCGTCTTCAGTTGGTGGTTCGCGCTGTTCGAAGCGACTGTTCCACTGGGCGTTAACATGGCGACCCCATGTCTCGTCATAAAGTGGAAGTTGTTCGTCCTCCGCCATTCCGGCGGGGTCTACTGTGGCCATGTTGACTGTAAGGCCATCGAACAAATCCCTTACACTGACGTCTGAGTCCCAAGCCGAGGTTGTCGATGATTGGTCCCCCGAACATGCGTAATCGGAATCCTCGTCGACGTAAAAACACAACTCCGATGAGGAGGAGGAGTAGCCTAAGCCTCTCCTAGTCCTGTTGAAGTAATTTGAGGGCTTTCCTTTGGGGACGTAGGCGGGTTTGATGACCGTCTTACGTCCTCGGCCGTAATTCAGGCCCTCCAAGCGAGTGAGGTCATACCCCATGTCGCTCATCATGTGTTTCGCAACTCGACTGTATTGCGAAAACTGGGGTGCTGGGTCTTCATCTTCAGATTCGTCCCATAGCGTGCGTAGGGGATGATCGATTCGACCGAAGATAATGTCTTTTCGATACCTATTCCGTGCTGGCACGACGAACACAGCTTGCGATGACTCGATCGGCCGCGTTTTGGAGACGTATGACGAACATACCGGCAAGTGTAGAGAAGACTCACTGTAGAGTGTCGACCATAAGTTATTAGGTGCGTCATCCTCGGACGGGGAGCAAGACGACAAATAAGCAAAGTCGGATTTCTCATTCATGATAAGCTTTTCCGCCTGAACGGCGTTGGTTACATGGTGACTCTCGTAACCAATTATAATTGACTCAAAGTCGTTCAGAATTAAGCTGTCACCGCATTCAGGCTCGTTGTCCGCCTCATTGCCACTCTCCAGTTCTTCTGCTGGTGGCTGGTCGGGGTCTTGGTACAGCAGAGAATCCGCGAAGTAGTTCTTGACGCCTTTAAAGGGGTGCTTGTCGGCCACTACTGTTCTTACCCGCTCGTAGTCGTCCACGTACTTCAAGCACTGGTGTAGTGTGGACAGAACGATCCGGTTGCCATGAATCCACGGACATCTCAGGAGTATGTTGTAGGAGGATTCGGCATCGATGACGTAGCACTTCACCTCCGTCTTCATGTCGCCTATCCGACATTTCAGGCGGATTTTGCCGAGTGGCCGAGTCCCTGTGGCGTTGAAGCCGAAGATGGTAGTCGAGGTCGAGGCTAGGCGCTTCGACGGTATCCCCAAATGCTTGATTAGCTTCAGGGGCACGATGCTCAGCGCGGACCCCGGGTCAACCTGGATCCGCTCCACTTTCGCCGAGCCGACGTATCCCGTGAAGTACAGCGGCCGGTCGTGGGACGTGTTCTTGATGAGCATGTCCTCGGGGGTGAAAGTGATGCAGGGGATCTGTCTCTCGGAGACTTGGCAGCAAGTTGTACAGCCCTGTTCGATCTCCGTTTCTTTCGAGAAATGGGTCGAGAACGCCTCTGCGTCAGCCAACGCCTCTTGTAAGGCTTCCCGGGTAGGCCTAGACAACCGGAGGAGGTCGTACACGGTGATTCGCGCGGGTATGCTTTTCAATTGCGCGAGCACGTTGAACCGGTAAGGCTGGCGGCTTGAACTTGGCTCATCCGGATTGGGAGGGACTGCTGCGGCCGGCCTCGCGGGAGGTCCTGCTGGGTTTTCCGTCCTCGCGGGATATTGTTTTGCAAACTCCTTTCCGGCTCTCGTGGCGAAGACGTTGGTGTCTTCTTCAGAGTCGGTTAAGGCAGTCATCGCCGCGTCGTCTGTATCCAGGATGGCGGTGACAACGTTGCAATATTTCCTCTTAGCCTCCTTGGAAGGCTGTGCGGTCCACTGCTCGTCGTCGAGGAGGTCCGGATGGACCCACATCACTTGCCCTGATGGCAGAGTTTGTGGAACCAAACCCTTCTCCCGCTGGTTGTGAGGATCGTCGTTAGTGATCTTCAAAATCGCCTTGGGGATAGGAATTATCCCCGCCGGAGCTTGAACCTCTGGGAGACCCGTCCCAAAGCTCAAAGTGACCATGTTCGCCGTCACCTGCTTTTGGACCTTCTCTTTCTTGGCTTCTGGCAACTTAATCCGCCCACTCTTGAGTAGAGTGTCGAAGGTTGCCACCACCTGGTCTTCTTTGAAATCATATTGTCGCTGGGGGCGTGGCTCAAACTGCCTGGGCTTAGGCTTTTGAGCAGCCTTTGGCGCCGGGGCGGTGTTGATCGGCATGATTTCTTTTCCTCTCGATCGAGGAAGGTTCTTCGGCGCAGCTGGCTCTGCTGCTCCCTTTTTGGACTGCGGCTCTTCGGCCTCCAGCCTCTTGATCATATTTTCAACTTGCTCGCCTTGGCGAACAAGTTCCTTCCAAGTCCGGGTCTCTACTGCCCCTATTTTGGACAGGATATGGATCGATAGATTGTTGCGGTACATCTCGATCAGCGTCGCCTCGGAAACTTGGTCCCGACAATGGACCGATCGATTTCGAAATCTCTTCACAAAGTCGTTGACCGACTCCGACTTCCACTGCTTCTCAGCGAGGAGAGTGGCCATTGACACTTCCGTATCATCGTTGAAGAAGCGGGCGAGGAAAAGCTTTTCAATGTCGGCCCATGCCTTGATAGAGCCGGGCTCCAGTTTGCGGAACCATTCAAAGGCCACCCCCTTGAGGGTACCAATGAACAGTCGGGTGAGAATGGCGTCGTTCCCGGTAAGGAATCCGGTCTGCGCCATGAAGTAGTAGATGTGCTGTGAGGGGCGCGTTCAGTTGGTCTGGAACTCGTCGAATCTTTTGTCACGGGTGCTATCCGCGGTGTGCGACGTTCCTATCGATGTTTTGGAGGAGTAATCGGATTGTCGATCATCCTCCGTCTCAGCCGCTGGACGGTGAGGTGGTACCCATTCTTTATCCCTAGTCTGCCGGGGCAAGGGACGTTGGGTTCTCTTCTTTTTCTTCTTGCTCAGCAGTTGCTCCATCATCTCTCTTAGAGAGTCGATGGTCGCCTGCTGTTCCTCTAGCTTTTGAGCCATTGTCTGCTCGGCGTCGAGTCCGGTCATGTGCACTCTCGCCTGCGCGTCTTGACTTGAGCGCGAGGTCTGGGATGTGGCCGCCGCCGAATGAACCTCGTCTTCGCCGCAGGAGGGAGGTACTAGGGTGGAATAGTCAAACCCAATACTTACCCCCCTGCAACTACGGGTTCGCTGAAATATGCCTTCCTGCCGGCGTCAAGCGAACCGGGTGTTAGGTCTTAAGACGGAGTCCGAGTCTGGCGAGTCGGAGAGTACCGCCTTCCCCTTATCCGTCATGTTGACTGTGGCAGATGAGAGCTCCAGGTTGTCAGCAGCGCGTCTTTTCTGGTAACGGCGCCTTCGACGGGAGGGCCTTGGTTGAGAGGACTGTTGAGAAAGCCTCTCAAACACCGAAGGTTTCGCCGTTCCAACGCATTGGCAGTCGGTGAGGACCGTGTGGATGAGTCTCTCGCAATGACACTGAGGATTCGCCTCGTGAATAGTGCGTTTGCGAGTCAAGAATTCTCTGAGGTCTTCTACGGGTGGTTGGTGACAACCCCCAGCCTCAGAAGAGTCACTCTGGTGAGCCGACGAGAGATTTTTGGGCGCTCTCTCTGGTGCGCGTTGGGTGGAATGCTTTGGTGCTGGAGTCAGGCGATTGTTTGGAAGAGCGGGTTCGCGAGGATTCGCCTACTTCTCTTCCTTTACGTTTATCCGCCAAATGATTATGGCGAGACTCGCCAGCCTTCGAGGATTCGCCTACTCGGGTAGGCTCGTACGCTCGGTGTGGTTTATTCGCATCAGGGATATGACCTGAGAAGTGAAGTCCTCCTGAGCGGATGGCTCTGTCGTCCTCGGTTGGCACCCCTGATTTGGAGGGCCTTCCGACGTCGGGCAGTTTGCCTTCCCGTCTAGTGTTTCTCGGGCCTGTATGATGGTTCAGGCCATCGTGAGAAATGGAGGTTTGGACCTCCTGTCTGACGGGCGTTTGCCGTCGCTGTTGGTTAGCTCTCCCAGCGGGGAGAACGTCACCGTGGGTTGTGGTAGTGTGGTTTGTGCCGGAGTGAACCGGCGCTCCCTCCGAGGCAGGTGTCTACGCGGACCGCTTGGCGATCCGTCTGGCAGACCCTTGCCTCTTGTGCTCGATCTCTGGCTTGCCCTTGATCGATTGCGAGGGAGTGGGCTCCTCCGATGAGACTCAGGTGGAACCCTCAGGTGCAGAGGCTTTTACCGTCTGAGGTCGGCCTCGGCGCACAGCTCTGTGGCGTTTGCGGGACGCATCGGCACCAGAGGAGGAGGAGGATAAGTACTCTTCGTACTTAGCCTGGTCGAACTCGATTTCTAGGGACTCCACTATCGTCCCGACAGCAACCTCATCAAACTGAGCCACCACCATTTCACTCAATGAAACAGCTCCTCCCACTGTGGTCGCCATCTTCTGTAGGGTAGAAATTTGATTTCCCGAAAAAGGGAGTTTCGTTTGTATTTATAAGAAAGCTTATTACAAACTAATAATCAAATGATTACAACAGAAGCAGAGGGAATGCCCTCTTTGTTTTTGTGGGGACTTTAGGTGGCTACAGGATGCTTCGCTCGATGCTCGTGTCGAGTCTGCTTCCCTTGGACCGTTTGAATGAGGTTGCTGGAGAGCTTCAGTACGCAGTAGAAGCTCAACTCGATAGAGTTCGGGTCTGCTTAGTTCGTCGGCGATCGGGGCTTAGAACTAGGCAGTGGTGCTGCAATGCAAAGATTATGCAGAGAGCTTATGGTTCAATCAGCTGATCCAACTATGAACGGATTGCTCAATAGCTAGAACAGTTGAGTCTCTTCTTCTTGACTTGGAAGAATCCGAGTGGACTTGACCAGCATTAATGAACCGCATTTATGAGTTCACAGATCGATGAGGTGTCTGTCCGATCACTCGTACTGTGCGTGACCGCCCGGCGTGCTTTGAGCACGGTGCTTTCTCCTTTCCGGTCAGGAGAGGCGGCGAAGTAGGTGCACAGTACTCGAGTGGGTCTAGCCAACTTGCCGAGTGCCGGCGGATCCAGCTCTTGACTCAGACAGCCGAGGTGAGTCGCATTTATGAATGCTCAGGTTGACTCGACACCTGTCCAGTCCTTCGCGCTGTGCGCACTGCGAGCGGCCGTTTGACGGTCCTGGGGTACTTTGCTCCCTCCTTTCGGGTCGAGAGGGATGGGAAGGTCCATCTCAGCACGTGGGGTAGTGGATACCCAGCTGTACTGACGGTCATCTTATCAAGGTAAGATAGTCGTTCTTCTCGAAATCAAGTCAAAGCCTGAATATCAAGGAGTTACAGAAGCTCGAGTACTCTGCCCTCTCTACTCTGAAATCAGCCTGTGGATGCTCTCTGATCCGCCTCTTCAAAAAATGGCCTTCGGGGGGTATTTATAGCCCCTATGAACAGTTGGCAGAAAACAATCTCGAGAGACAACATTTGCTGTCTCGGCCGTCGAGACAATGTTTGCTGTCTCGACGGGCGAGACAGTGTTTGCTGTCTCGGCCCGCGAGACAGTAAATGC
>NC_033794.1:41330372-41364931 GCF_001876935.1 Asparagus officinalis | reverse complement strand
TCTCTCTATATATATATATATATATATATATATATATATATATATATATATATATAATACTCCCTTTAAAAGCACGAGTCCGGGAAAATCTTTCTATGATCAATATTACTCTCTCTATATATATATATATATATATATATATATATATATATATATATATATATAATACTCCCTTTAAAAGCACGAGTCCGGGAAAATCTTTCTATGATCAATATTACCCTTTACTATTTTAAATATTTTATTTATATCTTAATTTATCCTAATCATAATTATATCATATCCTAATCCTCCGTGAACTATCTATAACTTAACAATTTAAAAAAATAATATTAATAAAATATATAAAATATCTTTTTATGGTATTAGTTTGTAAAGATAAAGAAATTATATGTAGCTAACATACTATAATACATAAAGTATTGCAAAAAACCAAAAAAAATTTAAAATTGCATAAAATACCCTAAAATGTTTAAAATTATAAAAACTATTTCGACGTCTAAAACCTTAAAATAACAAACATGAAATTAAAAAATTAACAGCGAAGAATTTAAAACTTGCAGATAACATCTCATTATCTCAAAAATTATAGAAACACCCACAAAAGTTTAAATTATAAACAAACACCTGAAATTCTAAAATTTTAAGACTTACAAACAACATAGATGAATTTAAAGAATTACCATAATGCACCTAAATTTTTTTGATATTTTAAATTTAAAATAACAAACATGAAATTAAAAAAATTAATAGTAGCCTCCAAAAAATTTAAAATTTTTAATTAACACCCTCAATGTTCCAAAAATTATGAAAACTCCCTCAAAGTTCAAATTATAAAAAACAACCCTAAAATTATAAAAAATTCAAAATTTGTAAACAACAAAAGATGAATTTAAAATATTACCCTTATGCACCTAAAAATTTAAAATTTACTGAAATTAATCTCAAAGTTACAAAAGTTGTAGAAAAAACTCTTTCAAAATTTAAAAATTATAAAAAACTCTAAAATTTTAAAATTTATAACCAGTACACATCAAATCTAAAAACTATTGGTAGACCGCTAAATTTTAAAATTTTTAAAAATTAATCTATAGTTTTAACAATTGTAAAAAACAACCTCAAAATTTTAGAGTTGTAAGAAATATCGTGACATTTAAAATTATCACCGACACATGAAACATAGAAGTTATAACTATCAAACTTTTAAATAATTTTTTAAAAATGATCCTAAAGTTTTAAATATTACAAATCACGCCTTCAAAGTTCTAAACCACAAAAAGGGTTAAAATTTTAAAACTTGGCAAAGAAAAGTATAATTGTTAGATATTCTTTCATTAAGATATATATATATATATATGTAATTTCTAATTTAGGATTTACTATCCCTTTTCAGCATCTAAAGACAGTCTAAGTTGATACTCGTAAACAAAAGTAATAAGAATTGATTAAAAATATCCGGTTAAGAAAAAAATTTAAAAAATATTATAGCTTAAAAATCATCATCATCATATAAATTAAAACAACTGCATAAAATTTTACTAATAAGTTGGCGCAGCAAAACACATTAGTAACATTAATTGATAGATGTTTAAATCCATAAAAATGATAAAAAGCTATAATATAATAGCCTTGCATTAATTAATTATAATATAGAAACATTAATATCTGATTTTAATAATATTTATAGGGTAAAAGAATATAATGAATTACGTATGAAGAAACTATCATAATGTTCAGAGATATCATTCAAAAGAATCAAGCTCTTTCATTGCAAATGGAAAAGTGACGAAAATAAATCTAAAATTCAGAAAACATCCATAAATCATTTGAATTGGCATTAACATAAGGAAGTACCAACTGAGTTACATTGAAGAATAATTTAATAACTTTATCCCAATCAAAGAAGAATTCTCCATAGAAGATGTAAGAAAAATTAGTAAGCATTCATAAATTTCATACTTTGTTCTTCAAATACTAAAAAAATATTAATATTATAATCTAAGGCAAATTGGTAATAAAAAATGTAGGTATTTAGTTTAGATCTTTGTGAAAAATAAAAGGAATAGAGCAAATGTAATATTATTAACGTAACAGAAACTCTTATTAGATGCACATCAGAAGAATTCATTGTAAAAAAAAAAAGAGGTAGTTCATAATCTTATTGAAGTAATAAATTAGGAACACAAAGAATTTCATATGTATAAAATTAATATTTATTATCATTGAAATAAAAAAAATCAACGTCTATATTTCAAGAAGTTTGTGTTGAACATCGAAAATACAATTCACTTTTTTGTGAAGTAAAACAACAAGATAAAAAATTAACGAGCCCAGGAACGATAACAACACAAAAGGTACAACTCTAGCTTGATGTCACAATTGAGTAGATAATGAAAATACTACTCTAGAATTACCTAGGAAAAAGATAAAGGTGAGGAAGGATTGATATTAGCTCAGTAAAAAAATAAAACAGAAGGAATAAAAGATAATATTTTCTGAATATTATAGAATAGTTTAATTATTTTGAGTGAATTTAGAAATCTTTAAAAGGTAGTTTCATAAGTTTTTTTAGTACTTTTATGTGCTTATGTAGATATTTTTATCATATGAAAGTATACTAGAGTTAGCATTAATATTTAATTTATAATTTTTTATGAAGTCTATCAATGATTAGGAATAAACTTTATATTCTCTTTTGTATCGTTTTAGCATACCTTTATGCAACTATTTTGCCTTATTGGTTTTGTAGGTGTAAAATTTGATTTCCCGAGAATGGGGACTTCATTTGTATTGATAAGAATAACTTATTACAAACTAATGAATCAAAGTTACAAACAGAGGAGAGGGAATGACCCTTCTTGTTTAACGTGGGTTCGTTGGCAGCGATAGGACGCCTCCCTCGGTGCTCGTTTAGAGTTTACTTTTCTTGGACGATCCGATCGAAGTTGTGGGCAAGCTTCAGTACGTAGTCGAAACTTGATTGGGTGAGTTCGATCAACAGAGGCCAAACAAGTACTTGAAGCTTTAGTACACAGTAGAAGCTTGATTGGATGAGTTCGATCAACCGAGGCCAAACAAGTGCTTGTGCTTGTAGGCCGAAGATGCCAAGAATTCGGTCTTCTTGAATGATAAGAAGTCTGATCTCCAAAGACCAAGACTCCGCCGACGGCGTGCCTAGAACAAGGCTGATCTCGAGTCCAAGACTGTCTTGAGTTCTCTGTAATTCATCCTCAAAGAGGTCGGGTCTTAAGACCCTTTCTCTATGGTTGCTCATGACCTTTTATAGAGAAGAAGGAGAGTGTACTCACTCCCTTAAATCATGAAAAGTGACCATTCCTATACTGAGTATGGCCATGAGGAGAATCATGACCAAATCCCTTAAATCGTGAGAAATGACTATTCCTGCACTGGGTACGGTCATGAGGATAACCAATCCCTTAATTCAAGGGATTTGACTATTCCCATGCTTCAAGTGGGCGACTGATAGGCTAGGCGAGCTAGCAAGGCTGTGCAGGCGGGCTTAGCCTTTAGGCGAGGCTGTGCATGTGAGCTTGTGCAGGCGAGGCTGGATCATGCAGGTGAGCTTTAAGCTGTCAGGCGAGCTTGCCTTCAGGTGAGCCTAGATCATGCAGGCGAGCTTCAAGCTGTCAAGCAAGTTCTGCAGGCTTGGCTGTGTAGGCGAACTTGCCTTCGGGCGAGCCTGGATCATGCAGATGAGCTTCAAGCTGTCAGGCGAGGCTGTGTAGGTGAGGTTGGATCATGCAAGCAAGCTATCGAGTGATCTTGCCTTGTGCATACGAGCTTCAAACATGCATGTGAGCTTCAAGCATGCAGGCAAGCTTAGGTCATGCAGACAAGCTCCCAACTGTCGGGCGAGCTTGCCTTGTGCAGGCGAGCTTCAAAGATGCAGGCGATGGTAGGTGAGGCTGTGCAGGCGAGCCAGCCTCATTCAAGCGAGCTTAAAGCTTGAAGCCTTCATGCGAGCTAAACTCCTTTGCAGGCGGGGTTGCTCTTCAGGCGAGCTTCAGAACATGCTACGAAGAACAGGTCGTAACTTTCAAATCGTAACTCAGTTGGATGAATTATATATAAAAATCACCTATCTCGACGAGACGGGGCTAACAAAATCACCATAGGGGGTTTTCCGCCTCCATTTCGCCAAATTCCTTACAGTTTGAGAGATATTAGATTTTCCCTCTTTTTTGTTCTTTTGGTGAGGTTTTAGCAGTCTCGTTCTGAACTTTTCTGATAGGGATTAAAGGTAATTTTTATTGCCTACAGAAATCCCTCCAAAATTTTTAGACTTGAATCAGGTCGTATGGGGTCTGGAACACTTTGGATATGAAGACCTACAAAATGATAACCATGCAGACGGAGCGAGGCGCCTTCCAATCGAACTCGGCGAGATTGAATTATTCAGTTGCTGCTAACGATCGCCAATTAGGATTTTTAGTAAACTTTCAGCTATTAATGGACTTGATTTGCTTTTACCAATTGCCGTTTGAGTTGGACTAGCCATGCTCTTACCTTTAGCATGGTAAGTTATCGAGGAGTTTCTCTTAGGCTCAATGCTAAAATTTCTCCTCTATCCTTAGCCTTTTAAGACATTTGGATTAAGAGCGTAGGGAGCAGTTTAACCTCATAGACCATTATCAACCAACATCGCCTTTTACGGGAAGGACGGTGCTGGGGGAATCAAATCATTCAGGGACATATGAGTGTGACGATTGATTATTGTAGGAGTTATTACATAGTAGGCTGATACCCATCGATTATTCTAAGAAAATATTAGAATGCTCAGAATTGATTAGATCGTTCAGGGACGTATGAGTGTGACGATTGATTGGACAATGCCATTTACGAGAATGATGAAGTTAACTATCAGAGGTAATTATTAACATGATAGGATTGTCACGATTAGAGCGACTCTGTGGACCTACCGCTCCATTGTATAGAGTCGGTAAGTAGATTTTGGTCAGAGGTGATTGTTAAATTGACAGTATTATCGTGATCGGAGTGACTTTGAGGACCTACCATCTTATTGAAGAGGATTGGTTAGTTGATTTTGTCAGAGGTGTAGTGTTAAAATGATAGTGGGAGTGGTCCCATCGTCCTATTGGAGAGGATCGACGGGGGAAATTTGGAGGAGACTATCAGAAGTAAAAGTTAACTTGATAGTTTTACGAGATTCATTATCCAGTTGAATGAGACTGATGGAGAAATGACTATAAGAGGTGACGATTAACTTGATAGTTTTAGAGACCCACCATCTCATTAGAAAGGATTTGTGAGAGAATTTGGCTTTGGTCCTAACTGTAGGAAGGTTTGACCAGGTAGGAGATGTGGTATGAATCTAACTGTTCAAAGTTCTAGTCATCCATTTGAATCGAGAGGGGATTTTTGCTCTTGTCCTAACTGTAGGAAGGTTTGACCGAGTAGGAGGTGGGCAAGCCATTCATTGACTCAGGAATAAGTATAACGTCGTTGATTAGAATAGTGACACATCGCATGGTAGATCATAATTTCTGATCGAGGTGTTCATCGCATGGTAGAACAAAATTTGACCCTCATAGGTGACGATAGTTCATGTGGGCCCGTTGTCCTGATAAAGAGGATCAATGGGAGAATTTGGAGGAAATTAGTTATCAGAGGTGACTGTTAACATGATAACTTTTGTGTGGACCCGTCATTCTATTGGAGAGGATCGACGGATGAGTTTAGTTAGCTATCAGAGGTGACTGTTAACATGATAGCTTTGTGGAACTGATTGATGATGAGCTTCGAATCGTCATGACTCCGTCAGAGAGAAGAATTTAGGTAGTACATGATTTTCCAGAGAAACCGAGACCACCTCCACACAAGCGAGAATTAGGATTGAAGGGTAAAGACGTCTTAGTTGACCTCGCGGGAGTTGAAGGATGAAATCCTCTGCTGATACATTGCCCATTCGAGTAGACCGTCTCTACTACGAATTAGTATGAAGTTACCGTCGGATGTAGGTCCTCTAGCGACTGACGCATACAAGCGTCACCGATCATCTTTGGCCAATAGTAGCCAAGTCTTCGCAGTTGGCCCCATAGTTTGGGTCCGAGTTGGTGAGCTCGGCCGATGCCATCATGGGCTTCGAAGAAGCACCGCTCTGTTTTGACGAGGGTTTGGATGAAGAGGTGGTTTCCACTACCAAGATGTCTTGGTCATCACCCCCTTAAAATTCATATGGCCCTTCAGTATCCATGCGCTTGAGCATGCTCTTGACTTGTTCTCCTTGGCCAATTAAGTCTTTCCACGAGTGAGCTACGATTGCGCCCATATTAGATAGGATGTCGATGGAGAGATTGTTCCTGCATATCTCTATGAGAGTGGCCTTAGAAACCTGATCACGTGTATGCAGCGATCGGTTCCTGAACCTCTCGATAAAGTTGCTTACAGACTCTGTCTTCTTCTGCTTTGCAACTAGTAGGGTGGTCACAGATACTTCTTTGTCATCATTAAAGAATCTGACCATGAAGAGCCATTCCATATCCTTCCAACAAGTGATGGATCCAGGCTTCAATCTGCGGAACCATTCAAAAGCAACCCCCTTGAGGGTACCAATAAATATTCGAGTCATAATGGGATCATTCTCCACTATATGTCCAGTCTACGCCTGGAAGTAGTAAATGTGCTGGGTAGGAGAACTCTTTCCATCAAACTGCAGTAGGTCCAGTGGATGAAACTTCGCCGGGTAGGAGACTGTATCCCATTCGATTGGATACGGTTTGACAACCCCCAGCTTATTCATGTGCTTCTAGAGCTTCAAGGCATCCAGTTGACTTTGGAATTCGTCGAGCCTTTTGTCCCTTGGATTATAACCCAAAGATGACGTTCCTCCAGATGACTCATATGAGGAGTGAGAAGGAGTAGGCATCCACTCTTTGTGCTTCGAAGATTTACGTGAAGCCCGCGAAGTCCTCTCTTTCTTCTTCTTATTCTTCTCCTTCTCGCTCAGAAGTTGTTCCAACATCTCCTTCAGGGAATCGATGGTTGCTTGTTGCTCGTCGAGTCTCTTGGATATCTCATCAGGGGTGTTGGTCATGTGCACTTCTGTGGCTTCACCCTGAATAAATCTTGAAGGCTGTAACATTGCCACTGCCGAGTAATCATCAGCGTTGTCATCAGAGACGGGTGCTAGGCACATGTAGTCAAATGGAATGGCTACCCCCATTTTGGTGCGAGTGCGTTGGTGGATATCTGTACGCCCAATAGCCTTGGACTTCCCTGTCGCATTGATGGTTGTGGCGGGGAGCTCCACATCATCGGAAGTCTCATAGGGCATGCGTTTACAAGTCAATCACCCTCTGAGATACCCTGTAGGTTGATAGTGATAACCCCCAACGTCGGAAGGACGAGACGTGAAATCGCATGAAGGAGGCTCAAGGGAGCCGACATGAGGACACTTGGGAAATTCCCTAAGTGTCGGATCCTCCGACCTCGATGAGACAGACGATGTATGGAATAAGGGCGAGCTCTAGCCGACTGCAGGCGAGCTCGAGCATTTGGACGACCTTCAGCCGACTGTTGGCGAGGTCTGGAATTTGGGTGACCTTCAGCCGACTGCTGGCGAGGTCGAGCCGACTGGTCGTTTAGGCGATGTTCAAGGCGAGCTTGAGCCTCGGCCGATTGCTAGCTCTCAAATGGAGGAGACTCAAGGGAGTCAAAATAGGAACACTTGGGAAATTTCCCAAGCGTTGAACTCAGTCGACCTTGCTTAGACAGGCGAGCTTGTGCCTGTTAGCGAAGTTCAGCCATTTGTTCATTCGGGTGAGGTTCATGTGGTCGACGACCTCGAGCCTGTTGGCAAGGTTCAACCTCTAGTTCTTGCAGACAAGGTTCATATTTTTGGCAAACTACCACTTCTTGCAGGCGGGGTCGAGCTGTTAGGCGATCTTGCCGAGGTCCGCCTGTTTGGCATACTTGAACTCGTCGGTGAGGCTCAGTCTGGCGAGGTTCGCCTGTTGGGCGAGCTGGCATCTGTTGATGAGCTCACATGTGTTAGCAAGGTTTGGCCTGTCGAGCCTCACCTATTGGGCTAGCTGTAGCTTTGCCTTTCTGGTGAAGGTCGGCTTGCGGGCGAAGTTGGGCCGTTAGGCAAACTTGATGAAGTTTGCTTGAACTGCAGAGTTCACCATATTTGCGAAGCTCACCAGATTTGGGAAGCTCGCCTGAAGAGCGGAGCCCGCCTACGTAGGTGGGCTCTCCTGATTTGAGTGGTTCGCCAAAATTAGGAACCTTGCTCGTGGAACGAAGCTCGTGGGGCTTGCCTGAACTGCTAGGCTCGCCGAAAACACTAAATTCGCCAATTTTGGGAACTTTACGTTTTGGCTTGGATCTCTTCAGGCCTTAATAGTAATCCAGGTCGTCATCGGAGACGAGGGCTTACGTCTTTTGGCGGGTGAGAGCTTATCGTCGTTGTTACTTGGCTCTTTTGGAGAGGGGAGCGTTCATGTTGACGGTGAAGGTGTGGTCCGTGCCGACATGAATTGACGTCTCTTCTTGCATGGGGGTCTGTGAGGATCGTTCAACGACCCATCAAGCATCCCCTGAACTTGCATCCTTTGCCTCTGGCTCGGCTGTGATAGGCTTGGGGGAGATAGAAGCCCCTATGCTTGCTCGGGCGGAGTTCTCCGGTGTGGTTGCCTCGGGCACTTGGGGCTAGGCCACACGCACAACTCTGTAGCACTTGTGAGATGCATTAACGCCAGAAGAGGATGAAGATAAGTACTCTTCGAACTCAATCACGAGGGACTCAAATAGTTGTCCTTGCTGCAATTTCATTGAACCGTGCCACAATCATTTCAGTTGAAGAAACGGTTTCTCCCACTGTGGTCATCATCTTCTGTAGGTGTAAAATTTGATTTCTCAAGAATGGGGACTTCGTTTGTATTGATAAGAATAGTTTATTACAAATTAATGAATCAAAGTTACAAACAGAGGAGAAGGGAATGACCCTTCTTGTTTAATGTGGGTTCGTTGGCTGTCACGTCCCGCTTCCCAAAATACCCAGGAATCGGAACGTGAATAAGCCCGCGACGTATTAAATTAAGGAGAAAATAAAAATAAACATTTCTCCTCAACCTAATACGCTAAATGTCAAGAAATAAATGCAAAGACACAGGTCCCCGATCATAGTTACCAAGAATATAATGAACAACACAGAATAAAATAATACATATCACAAATGATTATCATCCAAGACATAAAGTTTGGGTCAAGCATGCCCTTAATACAAAACTATCCAAATGAAATACTAGAGAATATAAAATACAATGGGCAAGCAGAAAAGGAAATGTTACAAAAGTAAGCTAAGACCATCGAACAACTAGAGGGATTAACTAAGCTTCGGCTTCTTCTGCTCGGTCTGCAAAGCACTCCTGTGGAGGATCCTCTGGTTCTGGCTTATCTCCAAGCTGGACCTGTTTTTCCTCTAAGTCTGACGTACACCAGAGAAAACAGGTGTACGTCAGCATGCATGGCACACGGTAAGATCCAACAAAATAAATAGAGTGAACGAAAACCCAAACGGAAAACGATACGATAACAAAAATAACAAAAGGACGTGCAACTAAAAATCCAACAAAATCAACATGAGAAAACACTACTAAAACATGATAAACATAAAGCTAACTGCATACGGTAACCAGGTCGAATACTAGCCATCCTAAAACTCACTGTTCCACATCTCACACAGAGTCAATGCTCATATCATCGGATAACTGACTGTTCACAAATCTCCTACATGCATCCAAACCAGCGAAACAGTTAGGTGAGAGGACTACACGTAATCCAATTTCGGCCTCCTCCGAACTCGAGCAAAACTCGGGTGACGAAACGATTTCATTGACCAAGTGCGAAACGATTCACTTGGCCCAACAAACCAACCCCAGTGAGAAACGGTTCACTAGTGCGAGTCTAGAAGATACATCAACAGTCTTATCCGATCACATGAACCATGACTTTCCCATCCTAACTCTCTTGTATTCTCTAAGTCAAATATAACCACACTATCTCTGGTTCACCTCCTAAATTCAGTCAACGCACCCACACATATCACTAGGTCTGTTTATGATGCACGGGACCACTAAGTCATGAACTACTAGAGTTCTCAACACGACCAGGGACAATAAAAGTAGACATGTCAAATACAGTAAAATATTCATAAAACATGAAATGTAATCATAAATCAGTAAAAACATGCATACAGTCTGGTTTCATCAATATCTTGTTATCCAACCCTCCAAACTACTCATACAACTTATCAGCAGCTAAATAATATCCAATATGACTACGGTTAAAAATAAAATCGAAAAAGCGTGATCGTTTTATACATAAAATGTTGCAGTCTACAACTGCCAACACAAAATCATAATTTAATTTAAATCCAAAAATAAATAATTTTTTCAAAATAAATTCTTTAAATCATCATAATTATCAAAAATATAATTCTTTTGTCGAAAATAATTTAACAACTCAAAATAAGACTTTTCTGAAATAAATAATTTTAAATTATCTATTCTAATAATTATTCAAAACCAACCTTTTTTTCTAAATAAATTCTTTTCTCATCATAATAATTCTAAAAACATCTCAACATAACCACTTTTACACAAAATAATTTTCCTTTAAACTATTCATCGTACTTTCATTATTTAATATTATTCACTAACAAGCCCACGCAAAATATCACAGTATAAATATACAACAACATAAACGAAACACAGTCTAATCTATGCATATTCTTAGTTACTTCATAATTGATCAGAAATTGTAGTGAATAACATATAGGAAAATGGGATCTTGCCTCAAGGTTCGTGGGCGTGAATGGAGCAGCAGGGGTTGTTACACTATCTGCGACATCGACAATGGGTTCGACGGCGCGGATCTGAGGCATCGGCGGAGATTGGTGCGGAATATCGACGGCGGAGTTGGTCGGGGAGCTGCTGCTAGGTGTGGCGGTAGCGACGGCGTGAGGAACGGAGGTGGAGGAGCTAGGCATCGGATATGGAGCTGGACTGGTGGAGTTGGGCAGGAGGAGGCTTTGTCGGTGGTTATTGGGCTGGAGCGGTTGATGGAGGAGGGCCTGGAGGTTGGCAACGGGGCGGAGTAGCTGGGGAGGGGTGGACACAAGGGCGAGGTGTAGACGGTAAAAAAATACCTCCGAGAACTTGCGAGAAATCCGCCTGTAAGGGGAAGTCGCCCAAAGCCACGCATCACAACTCGCCTAACCGAGTCTATATTCGAATCCGCCAGCAAACCTCAAGGCCGCCAACACAGCCGGGTATCTGCTACCCCACGTGCTGAGACGGGCTTTCCCACTCCTCTCGACCCGAAGGGAGAGGGCACAGTACTCCGAGGCCGTCAAGTGGCCGCTCACAGTACGAATGATGGGGCAGGTGTCGAGTCGACATGAACATTCATAAATGCAGCTCACCTCGGCTGTCCGAATTAGGAGCCTGCTCCACCGGCATTCGACGAGCTGACCATGCCCACTCGAGTACCGGGAACCCGCTTTCCCACCTCTCTCGGCCTGAAGAGAGAAGACACAGTACTCCAGGCCCGCCGAATGGCCGCTCACAGTACAAGTGATCGGACGAACGCCAAATCACTTGCACCCTCATAAATACGACTTACCTCACTTGTCCAAGCGAGAGGCGAGAGGCGCCGGCGCTCAGTGAGTTGGTCAGATCCGTTCGCATACCTGACAGTCGTTATCACACGTACGAGGAGGGGCTTTCCCATTCCTACATAACGTGGTGCAAAACACGGCTCCTCGAAGGACCGCTCATGGTACGGGTGAACAGTAGAATATCTCTGAGCAATGTATGGTCACATCCTATAATTCAGGGAACAGCAGAATTGTCTCTCTTTCATTTAAGAGCCTCTTCCAACAACCTTTAAAAGAGGTCGAAAAACTTTGAGAAAAGGGGGGATCGAGACCAAGCTTTTTGCATAATCTTTGCATTACAGCACCACTGCCAAGTTTTGAGCCCTGATCGCCGACGAACTAGCAGATCTGAACTCCATCGATTTGAGCTTCTACTGCGTACTGAAGCTCCCCAGCAACCTCGGTTGAACGGTCCAATGGAAGCAGACTCGACACGAGCATCGAGCAAAGCATCCTGTAGCTACCAAAAGTCCCCACATTAAACAAAGAGGGCATTCCCTCTGCTTCTGTTGTAATTTTGATTTATTAGTTTGTAATAAGCCTTCTTATTAATACAAATGAAATTCCTTGCTTTCGGGAAATCCAAATTTACACCCTACAGAAGATGGCGACCACGGTGGGAGGAGCTGTTTCTTCAAATGAAATGGTGGTAGCTCAGTTCGACGAGGTCGCTATGGGGATGACTGTGGAGTCCCTAAAGATCGAGTTCGACCAAGCCAAGTACGAAGAGTACTTGTCTTCTTCCTCCTCTGGTGGTGATGCGTCCCGCAAACGCCACAGAGTCGTGCGCCGAGGCCAACCTCAAACGGTTAAAGCCTCCGCACCTGAGGGTTCCCCCCGAGTCTCGTCAAGGGAACCCGCTCCCTCACAATCGATCAAGGCCAAGCCGGAGATCGAGAGCAAGGGACAAGGGTCCGCCAGATGGGTTGCCAAGCGGCCCCCGCAGACACTTGTCCCGGAGGAAACGCCGGTTCACTCCGGCACAAACTACACTACCACAGCCCGCGGTGATGCTCTCCTCGCTGGAAGAGCTAGCCAACAGCGACGACAGACACTCGGCAGACAGGAGGCCCAAACCTCCATTTCCCACAAGGGCCTGAATTACCATACGGGCCCGAGAAACGCTAGGCAGGAGGGCAACTTGCCCGACATCGGAAGGCCCTCCAAATCAGGAGCGCCGACCGAGGAAGGCAAGGCCACCCGCTCAGGAGGACTTCGCTTCTTAGGTCACATCCCTGATGCGAATAAGTCACCTCCAGCAAGCGAGCCTACCCGGATAGGCGAATCCTTGAAGGCTGGCGAGCCTCGCCATAACCCTTTGACGGATAAACGTAAAAAAGTAGGCAACACCTCACGAACCCGCTCGTTCAAACAAAGGGTTGAAACTCGCCTGCATGCTGGAGTTCGCCCAAACGCGAAAACTCGCCCGTCAAGGCGAGATCACCTAACTCCGGCACCAAAACGTTCCACTCAACGCGCACCAGAGAGCACGTCCAAAGATCTCTCGTGCACTCACCCAAGCGATCCTTCTGATGCTGGGGGTTGTCACCAACCGCCCACGGAAGATCTCTGGGAATACTTAACTCACAAACGCACCATACATAAGGCGAATCCTCAGTGCCATTGCGAGAGGCTCATCCACACGGTACTCGCCGACTGCCAATGCGTAGGAACGGCGGAACCTTTGGTGTTTGAGAGACTTTCTCAACAGCCTTCTCGACCGAGGCCCTCCCGTCGAAAGCGTCGTCACCAAAAAGGACGCGCTACCGACGACCTAGAGCTCCCGTCCGTTACAGTCAACATGAAGGACAAGGGTAAGGCGGTACTTTCCGACTCTCCGGATTCGGACTCCGTCCTGGGGCCTAACCCTCGGTTCGCTCGACACTGACAAGAGGGTATATACCAGCGTACCTGTAGTCGCAGAGGGGTAAGCATCGGGTTTGATTACTCTACCTTAGCCCCTCCCTCTTATGGCGAAGACGAGGTTCACTCGGCGGCGGCCACGTCTCAAACCTCACGCTCAAGCCAAGACGCGCGAGCAAGGGTACACATGGTTGAACTCGCCCATGAGCAGGCGATCGCCCATGAGCAGGCGATCGCCCATGAGCAGGCAGTCACCCAGAAGCTCGAAGAGCAACAGGCGACCATAGATTCCCTAAGGGAAATGATGGAGCAACTCTTGAACAAAAAAAAGAAGAAGAAGAGAACCCTGCGCACCGTACCCCGGCGAACAGGGGATAAGGAGTGGGTACCTCCTCATAGTCCGGCGACTGAGACGGAAGATAATAGTAATCCGCAATCCGATTACTCTTCCAAGACGTCGATAGGAATGTCACATACAGGGGGTAGCACCCGCGACAAGAGGTTCAACGAGTTCCAAAATCAGCGTTACGCACTCAAACTTCAGCAGAACATGAACAAGCTAGGGGTGGTCCGACCCTACCCTGTTGAATGGGATACGGTCTCCTACCCGGCAAAGTTCAAGCCAATTAGTTTGGTGTAGTTTGACGGCAAGGGTTCGCCCTCGCAACATATTTACTACTTCATGGCGCAGACTGGATTCCTCACGGGAAACGACGCCATTCTCACTCGACTATTCATAGGCACCCTCAAGGGGGTGGCCTTTGAAAGGTTCCGCAAACTAGAACCCGGCTCTATCAAGGCATGGGCCGACGTTAAAAACTCTTCCTCACACGCTTCTTCGACGATGACACGGAGGTGTCAATGGCCACCCTCCTCGCCGAAAAGCAACGAAAGTCAGAGTCAGTCAACGACTTTGTGAAAAAGTTCCGTAACCGATCAGTCCACTGTCGGGACCAAGTTTCCGAATCCACGCTGATCGAGATGTGTCACAATAATCTCTCGATCCACATCCTATCCAAAGTGGGCGCGGTGGAAACCCGTACATGGAAGGAGCTTGTTCGCCAAGGCGAGCAAGTAGAAAACATGATCAAAAGGCTAGAGACTGAAGAACCGCAGCCCAAGAAGGGAGTTGCAGAACCAGCCATGCCAAAGAATCCCCCTCGGTCCAGAGGAAAAGAGATCATGGCCGTCGACTCTACCCCGGCGCCGAAGGCTGCTCAAAAGCCGAAACCCAGGCAATTTGAACAACGCCCCCCACGGCAATATGACTTCAAAGAGGATCAAGTGGTGGTGACATTAGACACTCTGCTCAAGAGTGGGCGGATTAAGTTGCCAGAAGCCGCCAAGCCTGAGGAGGCGGACAAAACCAATGACCCGAGTTATTATGCCTACCACAGATTCCTGGGCCACCACACGACTAAATGTTACGTCCTCAAGGATAAGCTCCAAGCCCTCTACAATGCAGGGGTCCTAAAGAAGGAGAAGGTTCAAAAGCAGGTGACCACGAATATGATCACCTTGAGCTTTGGAACAAATCTCCCGGAAGTCCAAGCTCTGGCAGGAATAATTCCCATTCCCAAGGCCGTTTTGAAAATCACCAACGATGACCCTCACAACCAGCGGGAGAAGGGTTTAGCTCCGCAGATTCTGCCGTCGGGTCAGGTGATGTGGGTCCATCCGGACCTCATCAGCGACGAACAGTGGACTACAAAGTCCTCGAAAGGGGCTAAAGGAAAACACTGTAATGTCATCTCTACCATTCTAGGTAGGGAAAAGACAGCGATGACCACCCTGACCGACTCCGAAGAGGAAGCCACTGTCCTCGCCACGAGAGCAGGGAAGGAATTCGCGAAAGAATATCCCGCGAGGGTGGAGAATCCGACAGGACCTCCCACGAGGCCAGCCGCAACACCCCCTCCCAATCCAGACAGACCAGGCCCAAGCGCTAACATTTCCAGTTCAATGTGCTCGCGCAGCTGAAGAGCATCCCTACGCGAATCACTATGTAAGATCTCCTACGGCTATCCAGACCTACCAGGGAAGCTCTACAAGGGGCATTGGCCGACTCGGAGGTTTTCTCCACCCACTTCTCAAGGAAAGAGGACTCTGAATAGGAATGTGCAACGTGTTGCCAAACGTCCGAGAGACGGGTCTCGTGCATCACCTTCACTCCGGAGGACATGCTCATCAAGAGCACATCCCATGACCAACCATTATACTTCACGGGGTACGTCGGTTCGTCGAAGGTGGATCGAATTCAGGTCGACCCAGGGTCTGCGTTGAGTATCGTACCTTTAAAATTGATCAAATACTTAGGGATACCACCAAAGCGCCTATCCTCGACCACGACAACCATCTTTGGCTTCAACGCCACAGGGACTCGGCCGCTCGGCAAAATCCACCTGAAATGTTGAATAGGTGACATGAAGACGGAGGTGACATGCTACGTCATCGACGCCGAACCTTCTTACAACGTGCTTTTGGGACGTCTGTGGATCCATGGCAACCGAATAGTCCCTTCCACCCTTCACCAATGCCTGAAGTATGTGGACGATTACGAGCGAGTGAAGACGGTAGTGGCCGACAGACAACCCTTTAAAGGCGTCGAAAATTATTTCACGGATTCTCTGCTGTACCAGGACCCCGACGTGCCGCCGGCGGAGGAGCCGGAGAGCAGCAACGAGGCAGACAGCGAGCCCGAGTACGGCGACAGTTTAATCCTAAACGACTTCGAGTCAATTATAATCGGTTACGAGAGTCACAATGTAACCAACGCTGTCCATGCGGAGGAAATTATCATGAATGAGAAGTCCAACTTTGCTTATTTGTCGTCTTGCTCCACATCCGAGGATGATGCGCCCAATAACCTATGGTCAAAACTCTACAGTGATCCTTCCCTACCCTTGCCAGTATGCTCGTCATACGTCGCCAAGGCACAACCGATCAAGTCATCACAAGCTATGCTCGTCGTGCTAGCACGGAATAGGTATCGAAAAGATATTATCTTCGGTCGAATCGATCATCCCCTACGCACGCTATGGGACGAATCTGAGGACGAGGACCCGGCGCCCCAGTTTTCGCAATACAGTCAAGTTGCGAAGCGCATGATGAGCGACATGGGGTATGACCTCACTCGTTTGGAGGGCCTAAATTATGGCCGAGGGCGCAGAACGGTCATCCGACCCGCCTACGTACCCAAGGGGAAACCCTCAAATTACTTCAACAGGACTAGGAAAGGCTTAGGCTACTCCTCCTCCTCGTCGGATTTGTGTTTTTACGCCAACGAGGATTCCGACTATGCATGTTCAGGGGATCAATCGTCAACGACCTCGGCATGGGACTCGGATGTCAGCGTGAGGGATCTGTTCAATAACCTTACGGTCAACATGGCTACGATAGACCCCGCCGAAATGGCGGAGGATGGACAAGTTCCACTTTATGACGAGACGTGGGATCGTCATGTTAACGCCCAGTGGAATAGTCGCTTTGAGCAACGTGAACCACTGACCGAAGACGAAATCCTCCAGATGAACCTGGGTAGTGAGGCAAATCCCAAACCCATATTCATCAACGACACTTTGCCTCCCCAGGAAAAAGAGGACCTCATTGCCCTCATACAGGAATACATTGACGTCTTCGCATGGAATTATGAGGACATACCCGGTCTGGATCCGCGGGTCGCCACGCATCGCCTCAACATCAGCCCAGATGCCAAACTAGTCAAGCAGTAGCAGAGGCGATTTCGCCCTCAGATCATGGAGGCAATTGAGACCGAAGTGAAGAAACTGATCGAGTCTGGTTTCATCAGGGAAGAACAACACCCCGACTGGGTGGCCAATATTGTTCCGATCCTAAAGAAAAACGATAAGATTCGTATCTGCATCGACTTTAGGGACCTTAACACTGCGTGCCCTAAAGACGAATTTCCCCTGCCCATCACGGATGTCATCATTGACAACACGTGCGGATTCGAGAGGATGTCCTTCATGGATGGTTTCTCGGGGTACAATCAAATCAAGATGCACCCCGAGGACGAGAAGCACACTTCATTCAGAACCCCCATGGGGGTGTACTGCTACACTGTTATGCCCTTCGGACTCAAAAACACTGGCGCAACCTACCAACACGCCATGAGTATGATCTTCCGAGATCATCTGTGGAAGACGGTCGAATGCTACGTGGACGACCTGGTTGTGAAGAGTCGCCATAAGGAGGACCACCTCCAAGACTTGAAGGCAATGTTCGAAGTCATGAGGACTCATCAACTCAAGATGAATCCTACTAAGTCATTCTTAGGGATGTCTAGCGGCAAATTCCTCGGTTTCGTCATCACGACGAGAGGAATCCGGATCGACCCAGACAAGGTGTGAGCTATTCAAGAGCTTCAACCGCCCCGAAATCTTAAAGAGCTAAGAGGTCTTCAAGGACGACTGGCTTACATCCGAAGGTTCATCTCAAATCTCTCGGGCAAATGTCAACCCTTCTCCAAGCTAATGAAGAAAGGTACTTCCTTCATGTAGGACGATCCTTGCCAAAAGGCCTTTGAAGAAATCAAGGCTTATCTCTCAAACCCGCCTGTCCTTGCGGCGCCAATCTCAGGGAAGCCATTTCTCATGTATGTACGGGCCATGGAACATTCTCTAGGCGCCCTCTTGGCACAAAACGACGATGCAGGCAACGAGCAAGGCATCTACTACCTGAGCAGAACCTTGCAAGGCGCCGAACAGCGATACCCAATGGTCGAGAAGGAATGCCTGGCCTTAGTATTCACCATCCAAAAGATGCGGCACTACCTAGTTGGCCAAACAATCCACGTTATTTCCCGGATGAACCCCATCTGAGTCTTCATGACACAACCTGCAGCGCTAAACTGGCGCCTGGCCAGGTGGGCACTTCTGCTCTCTCAATATGACATCCACTTCATGCCACAAAAATCAGTCAAGGGACAGGCCATCTACGATCTCATGGCTAGTCACCCGCTGGGGGCGAAGACCGACCTATTTGAAGATCTACCAGATGAACCCCCCGAAGCCAATGTGACTTCATCACCAGAGGGGTGGCAGATGTTCTTCGACGGTGCGTCTCGTGCAGGCACGAGCGGCTCTATTGTTGCAGGAGTGGGGGTGGTCCTCACATCTCCACATGGCCACGTGTTACCCCGAGCCCTTTCTTTAACAGAACCGTGCACCAACAACGTGGCTGAGTACAACGCGTTACTCATAGGGCTCGAGTTGGCCAGAGAGTTAGGGATAAAGCATCTGGAGGCTTACGGCGACTCCCAACTCATCGTTAAGCAAATGACTGGCGAATATGAAGTCAGGAATGACGATCTCATCCCGCTCCACAAAGCGGTTGTCAAACTAGTGGGGTCATTCGAGAGTTTCCACATTGAGCACGTGCTCCGTTCCAAGAACATGCATGCGGACGCTCTCGCATCTTTGGCGACTAACTTGGCCTAACCGTTAGGAATGACCCAACGAGTCACAGTCGCCAGCCGAAAACTCTTTCGACTAAAAGACGTCCCAGAGGCGAACGCCACCCATCAAACCCCGGATCGGCCTGATCAGGAAGACTGGCGTCTCCCGATCATCGATTACGTCCTATACGGCATGTTGCCCGAAGACGCAAGGGAACGAGAGTCTATCCGACGACGTGCCTCGAGGTTCTACTATGATTCAACCACTAAGACGCTATATCGGAGGTCATACGACGGCTTGTTGCTTCGATGTCTTTCAAAGGCAGAGGCGCAAGAGGCCCTACGCGAAGCCCATGACGGCACGTGCGGGGCACATCAGCCTGGACCTAAGCTTTGGGATCGCCTGCGGAGGATAGGCTACTTTTGGCCTGGGATGGTTATCGACGCAGTGGCTTATGCGAAGCGCTGCTATGAATGCCAAACCCACGCCAACTACATGCACCAACCTCCTGAAGATCTGCATCCGACGAGGGCATCTTGGCCCTTCGAAGCATGGGGGATGGACATAGTCGGACCAATATCTCCGCCATCGGCGAGAGGCCATCGCTTCATCCTCGCGATCACCGACTACTTCTCTAAGTGGGCCGAAGCTGTCCCCTTAAGAGAGGTCAAGACTAATGACGTGATCAAATTTGTCAAACACCATGTCATATACCGATACGGCATACCCCGGCGTATTATTCATGACAACGGCACGCAATTCGTTAGCCATGCATTCACCAGGTTTTGTGATAAATTCCAAATACAGAACCTCTCTTCCACGGCCTACAACCCTTCGGCGAATAGTTTGGCCGAAGCCTTCAACAAAACGATCATCAAGATTTTGACCAAGCTAACTTCCACTAGCAAACGCGATTGGAATGAAAAGCTAGGCGAAAGCTTATGGGCGTATCGCACAACGGTTCGCACACCGACCGGCAACACGCCCTATTCATTGGTATACGACTGTGAAGCCGTGTTGCCTTTAGAGATTCAAATCCCATCCCTCTGCGTAGCCCTAGCAGCAGGGATGACAGTGGAGGATAATCACCAACGACGACTCGCGGAGCTCGAAGCGTTGGACAACAAGCGACTAGAAGCTCAACAGCACATTGAGTTCTATCAAGCCCGAATGGCCAAGGCTTTCGACAAGAAAGTCAAACGCCGAGCCTTCAAGGAAGGAGAGCTGGTGCTAGCCGTTCGCCGACCAATGATCCTCACTTCCAAGAAGAAGGGGAAATTCCAATCCAAATGGGAAGGATCGTTCGTGGTAGAGACAGTCTATTCGAATGGAGCCTATCGCCTCGTCAAGCCAAATGGCGATAAGATTATGATGCCCATCAACGGCAAATACTTGAAGAAGTACTACCCTTAGTTCTTCTTCCCAAACTCCCATTAGTACATGAGTCTAAACTGGTCCTCGCATCCTCCAACTGGTATAAGAGGTTAAACTGTTCCCTACGCTTCCATTTCTTGAGCCAAGTCACTAGTACAGGCGATCTACTCAGATCAGACAAGCTGTTCCCAGTACAGGCGAACCGCCCAGACCAGGCGGGACTAGCATTTCAGGTGGGCTGCATCAACCGCCCACTTGGTCAAACCTTCAAATAGTTAGGACCAGAGCCACAATCCCCCGCCAATCCTCTTCAATAGGATGGCGGGACACCCACTATCACTTTCGACAAAATCAACTTACCAATCCTCTTCAAAAGGATGGTGGGTCCTCAGAATCGTTCCAATCACGACTATCCCTGTCACGTTAACGAACACCTCTGACAAAATTAACTTACCAATCCTCCTCAAAAGGATGGTAGGTCCCCATAGTTGCTCCAATCGCAACAAAACGCCATCAGGTTAATGATTACCTCTGATGACCGGCGCCGTTATTCCTAAGAATAACACAGCATAAGTAATAACTTACCATGCGACGTGTTATTACTTCGGTCAATGGTCACACTCCTACGTCCCTGAACTACTTGACCTATACCGGATATCCTAACGTACCCTTAGAATAACCGATGGGTAGTGGCCTACCACGCGACGGCTCCTACAACAATCAATCGTCACATTCCTACATCCCTGAACGATTCGACTATCATCCATGTCCTCGCCCACCCAGACGACGACAATTGTCAATGGCGGCCCAGCAGGCGGCATGTCCGTCGGTCCCCCAAACAACAACTCGCTGAATGGTGGGTCAAAATTGGGTTCTTCAGTTGGCCAAATGCACGAAAGATTGTTCTTCGCTTCAAGCTAAGTGTTACCCTCTCGGTTCCACTCGAGCTAAAACGTGAAGGTCGGAGTTAACCCGACCCCACGTCGTGAATAGCCAAGAACAGGAAATGAGCCTAATGACTAACTCTAAAGCAGAGTAGTCGAAAAGCTCGCCATACCGCTGGAGAGGGCATGAGCAGCTTGACTCAATCGCCCAGACAGCATAGGCGAATCCAACATGAAGACAAAATACAGGTCGAGTATATATCCACACCAGAAAATAAAAGAGAAAAGGAAATGGTGCATGAAAAACAGAGGATAAGCAAAGCAGAGAGCCACTACGGGGCAAAGTTACATACATAAAGTTTTAAGGTTATGATGCAATCTGCATCAACCGAGTTACAAAAAGGGAACTTAAACAGCGTGGGCGTTACAAGAACTTCAGCAGGCTAAAAGCAGCGATCTTGGCCTTGACCGCCGCAAGATCCGCCTCACGCTGGATCCTCGCCCTCTCCTTTTGCTCCTGCTGCAGCTTGGTGAAGGCCACCTCACCATCTTCCTCCTCTTGGCGAAGAAGTTGGAGTGTCCTGTCCACAGCTACGGCAGTCTTCGTCCTATTCTCCCGCTCAAGCTCCCGTAGCCTCGCCTCGCCGCGAAGGGACCCGGCGTCTTCAAAGAAGGCGACGCCTGTATAGGAGTCCATCTTGTCTAGCACCGCCTGGTGCTGTTTGCGCAGGCGCTTAAGGTCGGCCTCCTTCGCCAGGATCCGCTTCGCCCGCTCCTCACGCTCGAGCATGAGGCGCAGCGAGAGAGGCGGTGGCGCGTCCGAAGTGTCGTCGTGTACCAGCTCCTCGAGGCGGTACATCCACCCCTCCACGCAACCAAGCTCCCGCTCACACCGCCGTACGAGCGAGGTACCACCCTCGCGGCGGACCGCCCTTAGACCCGCCTCCATGAGGGGAAGCGCGTCATAGTACCTCTCGGCACCCTCGCCGACGAAAATAGCGATTCCGTGCACCAAACCCTCCAACCTCTAGAGGGCCTCGAACGCAGGGTGAGCCGTATGGTCTGGGGCAGAAGACCCCTGGACCGAACTCACGGGGGAAGCGGGCGGAGCACCGATGTTGATGATGGTGGCGGAAGAACCAACACCCTTGGAAGCGCTATGGTCGGAATCAGAGGCCATGGGTCAGAGAGAAATCCTACAGGAGTTCTCTTTTTAGCGAATTATCTCGAAAGAAAGAGGACCTTGCTGAAAAGATGGCGAGTACATTATATATATATAGCCAAAAATCCGACGGTCAGGATCTGTCACCTCAAGCGATCGAGCGGCCCAGATGTCCTGCGACGCTTCGAGCTCAACGCCAATAAAAGCCATTCCTCTCGGGACCCCAAACCGACCGATCGGATTAAGCCCAAGAGGCGAAGCGTTCTGTCACTTCGCCATTAATGAGCATTAACATGTCCCAAAGGCCTTAGCTAGCAAGCATTTGGGCCCGCTAGCAGACGCGTGGCATGAGTTTCGCCCGCATTTTGAATCCTCGACTACGGGACAGATTCGTCACTGCTTGAGTTTTTGATTGTAGTACGAACTCGCCATAGGTCGGATCTAACCACATGAAATTTCGCTTAAACTTGCCAGAGGCCAAGTTAGGTCTGCAACGTGAACTCGCCTTCCTATAAGTCTCGCCTGTAGTTTAAACTCATCAACGGTCAGATTTGGTCTTCAATACGAACTCACCACCACAAGAGCTTCGCCTGCAGCCTGAGTTCGCCAACAGTCGAAGTTAACCTTCAAGCGAACTCGCCATCAAGCTAGTTTCACTTACAGTAGGAACTCACCAGCATTCTGGAGAGTGGCTTGCAGTGCTAATTCGTAATCACTCGAGTTTGCCTACAGCATAAACTCGCCTATACCGGTGTCGAACCTTCGACGTAAACTCGTCACCGTTCGAGGGGTTTCGCCTGCAATATTAAGTCGCTGTCGGCCATGCAAGAAAAACACCGAACGGCGACATACTAAAAGGAGGTGTGCGTAACAAGAAGACACGAACTTCATTAGATGCTTCTAGACAATACATTTGAACAAAGTTATGGTTTTTGCAACTACGAAAGTCATAATATTACATTCAAGAAGCAAAACATGCACCCAGTTTTTAAGACAATACATTTGAACAAAGTTATGGCTTCGTAAACAAACAAGTCACAAGCAAAATGTCTTAACATAATCATAAGTCCGAGATCTCAGTCGGACAGGCTAAAAGAGGAGATCTCTTCTTTGGCCACTGCCACCCTTCTCGCGTGGTCCGCCCGAGCTTTGTCTTCAGCCGCCTTCCGAATTCGGTCTTCAGAGCTCGACCTGGCGGCAGCATCTTCCTGGCGCAAGGCTTAGAGGCTTTGAGTTTCCGCCTCAGTGGTCTTGCTGACCTTTACGACCTCGGATTGGAGCCCCTTCAAATTCGCCTCCGCCTGTCCCAATTCAGCTCTCAGGCGAGCTATAGTGCGATTGAGGTCGACGATTCGCTCCTCCAACAAGTGTTGTTGACCCACCCAGAAGTTGACGATGGATTCCAAGTCCGCTATTTCTTTGGAACGGACCTCCTGTTCTCAGGCTTCCTGACGCCTGACATGAACCAGGCAAGACTCCACGTCAACTTCCGAACCTTCTCATAGCAATGTCTCTAGCCTTATCATACGTGACTCCAAAAGACGGAGCTCCTGCATGCAACGTGTAGCAAGCCGATTTTCGCCCGACCGCCGAAAGTCGACTACGCGATCTAGGAGAGATTGCCTGAAACCGTCAAAGCTGCCCATGCTAAGGTTGACGAGGGAAATCACCTGCCTCACGGCATTCTCAAACTCTTCGACGCGAGCCTGCAAGGGCAAGGATTTAGAGGAAGCAGGCTCTTGACCCGGAGCGAGCACCGCAATGGGTGGAACATCGAGACAGGGTTCGGTTCCCGGCTGAGGAATGGAGCCTGAGGCAGCGGAAGTCGCAGGACCTTCAGATTCGTCGTCAGAAATTAGGATGGGCTCGGTCGCATGCTCTTCGGTAGTCGGCGCCTCTTCTCGATCTGTGAAACACAACAATAACACAGGGAAGAGTCAAAGGAAGAATACCTGCTCAACCCACGCGAAAGTCGGGACGAAAAGATACATTCGGCCGCGGCGGCCTCAGCAGTGCCCGAAGAAGATGCCTCCTTCCTTTTCTTAGAAGAAACTCTCTTTACCTTCGGTGCCATTATGGGTACGATGAAAAGAAAACTTGGGTTTCCTCTGGGGAAGACAATGAAAGAAACTATAGCCTCTCTTAACAGAGGGTAAGGGCGTTAAATACTCTAAAAATCCTAGACGGTTACTCGCCACTCGATTGGACCGTTCAAGGCTAAAAACAGTTGAAGAGTAAGGCCGAACAAATCGGATCTTACCTGGACGGTAGGATCCAACGGTTCCTGGACACGATCTTCAGCAACGGTCTGAACTGGGCGCGATAGACGAAAATCCCCACTACGCCGCATTTAATGCGAAATGACGTGCCCACGTCCTCCTGGCTGACATACACGTGGATCAGTACGTGGCCCACTGAAAATGGAGTCCACCCGACGTCAACTTCGTCGTTAAGATTCCCACAGGCCGAAATCAATTGGATCCGCATACCCCTCTGGAACTTGAGATAGTTCCCAATCCGCCTGCAGACGAAATCCGCCCGCGAAGGAAACAAACTTACGGCCAAAATTCGTCGACAGCTGAATACACCCCTGCAGCTAAGACTCTCTAGCTAACGCATGTTAAAAAAAAATGGAGCATGCACAGAAGTAATAGTGACCAAAAGCGAAAAGATAATTTCATTCATAAAGAAATCCTATTACAACGGGGAATTAAAGGCAAATTACAAAGCTTTCAACCGCAGTTCTGCCTCACGAATTTCTCCGGCTAGGCGAAGCTCAAGCCTCCTTAGGATCTCTCGACGGAGATCTTCCTCGGTGCGCGAGACTAAGTCCTGAACGGTATCTTTGACCTCCTTAAGAGCTCGATCCTTCTCCTCAACAGAATCGGCAACCAATTGCCGACGAGACTCAATGTCCTCCAACTCCTTTGTCGCCTTCTCACGAGCCTTCTCTTGAATGACCAAAGAGGCATGTGCGTTGGCTATGACTTGTTTCAGTTCCTTTATCTCAGAGGATAGGCGAGAAAGACGGTTATCGGCTGTCTGTTGCTCGTAGGCCACTCGGGCATCCTCAGCCTTGGTCTGCTCCAATTCTGCGGACAACTTTGTCTCCAGTGACATAGTCTCATTCAGGCGGCGATCACGGTCTTCCACTGCTGCTCGGACTTCGTCAGAGGCGAGATCAACAATTGCGGAACTCTGCGCACGAAGGGCGAGCAACTGCTGAACAGCCTCCTCCACTTCCTTCAGACGCTGAAAGTATGGGTTCGCCGCGGTGGCGCCAAGTTTCTTGATTAAGAAGAACATGTTGTGATCGAGGTCCTCCTTGAGATCCTCGAAAGGACAACTCTCCTCCAAGGCGAGTTTGATGCAGTCAGCCAAGGTGTCTTGGAAGTTAACCAGGGCTCGTGCCGTGCTCCTCTTCCGCAAACGTTCTAAGGGAGAAAGGGCAGCTTCCTCTGCCGAAGACGAAGTTACGACTGAAGTACTGGTGGTCATAACCGCGGAAACAGCGATTGGCGTCGCCAAAGCCTTTGTGACCGCCAACGCCATCAGGGTAGCAGCCACGGCATCACTAGCCACCACAGACGAGGAAGCGGCCACCAACCCAGTGGAAGTCCCCCTCTAAATCGGAGATCCTCGCGACGAGGGTTTGCCCCCAATCGGTGCTTCCGCGAGAGTGGAGGTTTCCTCTTGTTGGCCAGACACGTCTTCAGGAGCCAACGCCTCTTCCTCGCTAGATAGCGCCTCATGAATCGAGACGTCGTCATCCGCCTCTGATTCACCCATTTCCCCGGCCGAATGGCCCTCCCAAGAAGGAGGATCCTCTTTGCCAGTAGTTTCATAGGAAGGGTCAACTGCGGATGCAAAGAGAAGATTGACAAAAGCCCCTTCGGCTCAGAAGGATCAACAACACTAAAACCCATGCTTACCTGAATCACCGGGCTCTTTTCCGTCTCCGGTCTTCCCCTCTTCGTCCGAAGGGATGGAGATCACTCTCTCGGCTGCACCTGCACAAATTAGACACAAATGTCAGAAGATACAGACCCAGCTTTGTACCCGAGAGTACCAAAAATTATTACCTCCGGGTGCGGGCGTAGGAGTCGTTGAGACCCCCGCTTGTGGCCCCACACCAGATGGAGGAGGAGTGTCTTTCGAAGTCACCGAAGCCGCCTTCGATGCGGCAGAAGAGGTAGACCGAACAGCTCCAGCCCCAGAGGCAGCATCATCCTGACCCTCCGCCGCTCTGGCAGCCTCCACAGTTTCCTCGCAACGGGGCTTCCGCTCGAGAACCCTCCGCCGCCATCTCCCACTGCCGCTTGGAGATCAGCGAACTACTCGGAGATAGAAGGGGCATTCCCATCCGCCCAGCTATTGCGCTCCGGGCTCGCTCCAGTCGCTCGCCTGCCCGGATTAACTCGTCAGCTTCTCCCCGCTCACTTTGGGGGTCCAACGGAGGACCAGGAGAGGGAGCTCGGGCCTCGGGCACCTCAGATTCGTCTGGACCCACGTCGCCGCCCTCAGCGTCTTCAGCCGGGTCCTCTAAAAACCACTCCTTAGCAGTTTGGTGACCCCTCCATCTCGAAGTACGGAGAGGCCTTCTGGGAGGACCCCCTGCTCTGCTAAACACGAGCCCTGGAACCAGAAGCCTTTGGGATTAGCGCTGGCACCCCGATACCACCGGTAGTACAGGAGAGTGTGATGCAAATCATGATCCTTCGTGGGTAGTTCAAAACGGGCATGAGTACCACCAGCATGAGTCCAGAACCATCCTCGAGCTCCATCCACCAGCCCTCCTTCGAAGTGCAGGTGGGGATTGGCGTTGCCCACGTACAACTGGTCGTACCCAAACTGGCGGGCGAACCTGCAAGGGATATACGTCTCGAGATAGCACACGAAGCCTGTTCGTAGGATATGATACCCCGGCCGAATGTTCACCAACCAGCGAAAGGAGCCACACGAGAGAACTGTGTGATGATCCGTCGTCGGCGCATCTCTAAGAGACTCCCCGTATCCTCCTCCACTGAAGTAAGGAAAGAAACGGCGGAAGTTGTAGTGGACGAAATAGGAAAGCGTCTTCCGTGCGTCGGGAATGTCCCTACACTTCCAAGAGCACCTCTCCAGGCGCTCAACGAACGGAACAAACCTGTCTCCCGGAAGAGTCGCGGGGGCTCTCATCAAACATTCGCAATGGTAGACGAACCATGCCATCAAATAAGTGTATGGCAGCCCCACCCTAGGATTGGGGGTCCTGATGACCTCTCCTTCCCCCTCATCGATAGTCGACACACGGCAGAATTGGGCCGTCAGGGTGCGGAGCCCCCGATGGATACACGCTATCATCGCCGATACTAAGGAATAGGACTTCCCGTGGGCTAAGCAAACCGCAGGATACACGACCTCCACGGGAATAGCCTCAAAAGAGTGAGTGGGGATTACGCACCTCTTTAGCCACAACATGAGGTACCCCGCAAACAGAGCCTTCCCAGATATAGGAGACTTGGCCTAGTGGTGAAACGAATGGAAAACCGTTCCAGATTTGAACCCGCCCTCGTCACGTTCGAGAGCTACGGTATCTTCCCCTTCGGCCATCCTCCTTTCTACTTCAGCCTGGTCGCATCCGCTCAGCGGCAGAGCAGGCCTTCCTTTGACATCGTTCTCAGGGAATAAATAATCAGCCCAGTTATTGTGGCTGATCCCCGGATCCCTTTTCTTCTTACCTTTGTGATCGACCGCCCCTAAGGTATTGAGGCATATGTGATAGTGACAGAGCAATTCCCACAGGGTCTTGACCACCAAAGGGGAGCGGTCGGAAAGTTGGTCGATCTCATCTTGACCAGGAACGTACTCCTCATACGGAAAGTCTCCCAACGGCAGTCCCGACACATCGTACATCTCGTGAAGGGCTACGCCGAGCATTCCATTGGGGGTGAAAAATGTGCCACTATCCGCACAATACAACTCCAAAATGCTGTGGAACTGGGAAGCATTAATCTTCAGACCGTGCCGAGTGGCCTGAATGGCCGAATACAGCTCTGAGTTCGCAAGATCAGAGTTCTCGGCCAAAATATAATCGGTGATCTTGGACCACCAAGTCTTGCTGCCAGGCGCAGAGTAGATCCACCCCGGAGCTCTGAAATCCTTTGGGGGAAATTTCCCGTCGGCTTTGAAGAAGCGATGATGGAAAGTCTCCGCGACCACCTTCGTCTCCCCAGTGGGCGCCTCATTGGAAGGTAGGCCTGGACGTAGACCAGTCACCCGTTTACAAGAGCTCTCTACCCCGTACCCAGCCGTGGAGCCTGTAAAGACGCCGCAAGTCACCCCGTCTTGAGTAGGGGTCAAATCCTAATTCATCGTCCTCGGGACCGCGAGGGAGCGCAGCTCGACGATAGAGAACCCTCTCGGCATGTTGGGAAGGTAGTAGTGGACCCCGTCCATTTCACGAAGCCACCTGCTCTCCTTGATCAGCAGGGCGGAAGGATCAGTCGTGGCATCACCGAACAAGAACTGGGGCTTGTGTAACTCTGTCCTGGCCTTGTCTGTCAACACCGCGTCGGTGGTCAATTCACGCAGCATTAAATGGTGCCCGTCAGTGACTCTCTTTATCAAGCCATCCGGCTTATCAGCAGAGAACATCGGCACCGGATTCAAGGAGGGAAATCGGGGAGGCGCCGTATAGCCTGTGCCTCCGGCGAGACCGATGGCCACGCCCTTGCTTCGTCAAAAAAGGTCGCTGCAAGAAGGAACCAAAAAGTCAGGACGGGATCCGCCCTAAGGATAAATCAGCCAATCAAGTAAAGACGAGCGAATTCACCTGTCAGAAGGCGAAACCCGCTTAACGAGAACGAAGTCTGCCTAATGAAAATGATACTCCCCTTTACCAGAGAAAACGTCGAACTCGCCTACCGAAAAATGAGTTCGCCTTCACCCAATAAAGGTCAATTTCGTCTGCAGAGGCAGAAATCGTCCTCTATGGGTAAATACAAGATCCACCCAAAAGGGGGCCGACTTTGCCCTAAATCGGGGAAACTGCCAAAATATGACTGAATCCAGGGGAGACAAGCGATGCTCATCCCCCCAACCCGATGTGTGTAACCTACGCAAAGTCGTTAAACTAACCTCTCGACTTACCCAAGTGCGTCTCAGGTATGCTGGCGGGTGCACCGGCGGCCAGGCGATCGGAATAGCGTCCGGGACCTCCTCCTTTCGCAACATACCTCTTGGATTTCGGCGCCATTGAAGGGATTAAGCGGGAACTCTCTCTCCTTAGAAAATTTTCAAGAATTTTGAGCACGGTAACCCTCAAAGGAAGAGAACAGCCTATTTAAAGGCGGAATTGCCAACGTGGCCACAATCGTCCTCAAAAAGCGAAGCACTGGCAGACGAGAAACGTGACCACGATCGAAATCAACGGCCCAGATTGCCCCCGACATTTCGAAGTGCCACGTCAAGACGGGAAACGGGCCGGTCGAAAACACGGGACCCGAGCCGAAATCGACGGTTGTATCCAACGGTCGGGTTTGAAAACCACGGCCACGATTCAGACGAGGCGCACGAAGTTACGTCAGAAGCGCGACGTGATGGAACCACTCCGTCTTAGCTGGAAAGCACGAAGCCCACCAACGGACGCGTGGCTCACCCACACCGAACCTAGTCTCACCCGAAAGGAAGGGTCTCGCCCGCGAAAACTCGACCCAAATCTGCAAGTCGAACAGGATTTCGCTTCCGAAACCTAACTTTGCCTGAACGGCTCATCCGCCCTTGGAGACAAATGACAAATAACACGACTAGTCGCGAGGCTTGAGACGCCAACGAGATAATCTCGCTTAAACCCATGCCTCGAATGGCTGAGGCTTAGAGTAGAAATCTTAGCGTCAAGTCTAAGAGAAACTACTCGACAACTCATCATACTGAGGGGAATAGTATGGCTAGCCCGATTCAAACGGTAATCGGTAAAGGCATATCAAACCCGTTGATAGCTGAGGGTTTGCTAAAAATCCTAAAAGAAACCAAATATACTTATTTCGACAAAAACATCTTTATTCAAAGTATTCCAGACCACACGCAAGCCGGTTTAGGTCTGAAAACTTTGAAGGGGGTCTTGTAGACGGTAAAAAATACCTCCGAGAACTTGCGAGAAATCCGCCTGTAAGGGAAAGTCACCCAAAGCCACGCATCACAACTCGCCTAACCGAGTCTGTATTCGAATCCGCCAGCATACCTCAAGGCCGCCAACACAGCCGGGTATCTGCTACCCCACGTGCTGAGGTGGGCTTTCCCACTACTCTCGACCCAAAGGGAGAGGGAACAGTACTCCGAGGCCGTCAAGTGGCCGCTCACAGTACGAATGATGGGGCAGGTGTCGAGTCGACCTGAACATTTATAAATGCAGCTCACCTCGGCTGTCCGAATCAGGAGCCGGCTCCACCGACATTCGACGAGCTGACCATGCCCACTCGAGTACCGGGAACCCGCTTTCCCACCTCTCTCGGCCTGAAGAGAGAAGACACAGTACTCCAGGCCCGCCGAATGGCCGCTCACAGTACAAGTGATCGGACGAACGCCAAATCACTTGCACCCTCATAAATACGACTTACCTCACTTGTCCAAGCGAGAGGCGAGAGGCGCCGGCGCTCAGTGAGTTGGTCAGATCCGCTCGAGTACCTGACAGTCGTTATCACACGTACGAGGAGGGGCTTTCCCATTCCTACATAACGTGGTGCAAAACACGGCTCCTCGAAGGACCGCTCATGGTACGGGTGAACAATAGAATATCTTTGAGCAATGTATGGTCACATCCCATAATTCATGGAACAGCAGAACTGTCTCTCTTTTATTTAAGAGCCTCTTCCAACAACCTTTAAAAGAGGTCAAAAAACTTTGAGAAAAGGGGGGATCGAGACCAAGCTTTTTGCATAATCTTTGCATTACAGCACCACTGCCAAGTTCTGAGCCTTGATCGCCGACGAACTAGCAAATCCGAACTCCATCGATTCGAGCTTCTACTGCGTACTAAAGCTCCCCAGCAACCTCGGTTGAACGGTCCAAGGGAAGCAAACTCGACACGAGCATCAAGCGAAGCATCCTGTAGCTACCAAAAGTCCTCACATTAAACAAAGAGGGCATTCCCTCTGCTTCTGTTGTAATTTCGATTTATTAGTTTGTAATAAGCCTTCTTATCAATACAAACGAAATTCCCTGTTTTCGGGAAATCCAAATTTACACCCTACATATGTAATTGTATATGTGACACTCAATTCTGTTTGATGTTTGTATTTTGACAAAATGGCCTAAGTTTTCTTGGAATATAATAGAAATATAGTTAAAATAAAGTATTAGATATGTCTAAATATACATAAAATAAAGTTTTCTTGGAATATTATACATGTCTGGATATAAGTTAAAGTCTATTTAGTATTACATATTGTAAATAAAAATAGCATCACAGAATAATGAATAGTTAATTATGCTTTAAAATTGTTTGATGAAAAGAGAGAGAGAGAGAGAGAGAGAGAGAGAGTTATATATATACATGTATATATATAATTAGGGTTTAGGGAATTAAACAAAATTAATTAAAATAAATAATTACTGATATTTAAAAATCAAAATAATTATGGAATAATTATCTACAAATAAAAATGTATCAGTTGTATTAATACAATAGCTGATACGCAACATAAGAAATAATATAACAAATTGTATAATTAAACGATAATAATTAATAATATATATATACTTATATTTAAAATCAAATAATTATAGGATAATTATCTACACAATAAAATGTACTAGTTATACTAATACGACAGTTGATACGAAATAGTAGAAATAATACAACTAATTGTACAATTAAACGAGAATAATTAATAAAAATATAATTACTCATATTTAAAAATAAATAATTATGGAAGAATTATCTACACAATAAAACATACCGGTTATACTAATACAACTGATAATATGCAATAATAGTAATAATAGAACAAATTATACAAAATAATGCGTAATAATAATATAACGTATTATACGAAATAATATGTAATAATAATATTAATACAACATATTTTTTAAAATGATACGTAATAGTATCGATAACATAACGAATAAATTCCAGAAATTTTTACTGCACTAAATAAATTTATAAATATCTAAATCATTTAAATAAATATAAAACTTGCATTTTTAAATTGTATAAAATTCTAGAAAATCAAGAAAAATATAGATACTCTTTTAAAAATAATAATTGAATATTTTAAAATACCAGAAAACTATTTTAACTAGTATCAAAAGTTTATAGTCATTACATTGACAGTGATAGGACGCCTCTCTCGGTGCTCGTGCCGAGTTTGCTTCCCTTGGACGATCCGATCGAAGTTGCGGGCAAGCTTCAGTACGCAGTAGAAGCTTGATTGGGTGAGTTCGATCAACAGAGGCCAAACAAATGCTTGAAGCTTCAGTACACAGTAGAAGCTTGATTGGATGAGTTCGATCAACCGAGGCCAAATAAGTGCTTGTGCTTGCAGGCCGAAGATGCCAAGAATTCGGTCTTCTTGAATAACAAGAAGCCCGATCTCCAAAGACCAAGACTCTGCCAACAGTGTGCCTGGAACAAGGCTGATCTCGAGTCCAAGATGGTCTTGAGTTCTCTGTAATTCAACCTCAAAGAGGTTGGGTCTTAAGACCCTTTCTCTATGGCTGCTCATGGCCTTTTATAGAGAAGAAGGAGATTGTAATCACTCCCTTAAATCATGAGAAGTGAACATTCCCATACTGAGTATGGCCATAAGGAGAATCATGACCAAATCCCTTAAATCGTGGAAATAACTATTCCCGTGCTGGGTACGGTCATGAGGATAACCAATCCCTTAATTCAAGGGATTTGACTGCTACCATGCTTCAAGTGGGCGGCTGACAGGCTAGGCGAGCTGGTAAGGCTGTACAGGTGTGCATGGCCTTCAGGCGAGGCTATGCAAGCGAGCTTGTGCAGGCATGACTGGATCATGCAGGCGAGCTTTAAGCTGTCAGGCGAGCTTGTCTTCAGGTGAGCCTGGATCATGCAGGTGAGCTTTAAGCTATCAGGCGAGCTCTGCAAGCTAGGCTGTGCAGGCGAACTTGCATTCGGGCGAGCCTGGATCATGCAGGCGAGCTTCAAGCTTGCAGGCGAGCTCTGTAGGCAAGGTTGTGCAGGCGAGCTTGTGCAGGTGAGGCTAGATCATGCAGGCGATCTATCGGGTGAGCTTGCCTTGTGCATGCGTGCTTCAAACATGCAGGCGAGTTTTAAGCGTGCAGGCAAGCTTGGGTCATGCAGGAGAGCTTCCAACTGTCGGGCGAGCTTGCCTTGTGCAGGCGAACTTCAAATATGCAGGCGAGCTTGGTAGGCGAGGCTGTGTAGGCGAGCCAACCTCATTCAAGCGAGCTTAAAGCTTGAAGCCTTCATGCGAGCTCAACTCCTTTGCTGGCGGGGTTGCTCTTCAGGCGAGCTCCAGAACATGCTACAAAGAACAGGTCGTAACTTTCAAACCGTAACTCAGAATTTGACGAATTATATATAAAAATCGCCTATCTCGATGAGACGAGGCCAACGAAATCACCAAAAGGGGTTTTTCGTCTCCGTTTTGCCAAATTCCTTACTGTTTGAGAGATATTAGAGTTTTCCTCTTTTTTGCTCTTTCAGGTGAGGTTTTAGCAGTCTCGTTCTGAACTTCTCTAGTAGGGATTAAAGGTAATTTTTATTACCTACATTTGTTTTAAATATTCACCTTCCTTGTATAACATTGTTTTAATATTTTTCACTTTTTCAACACTGTGCTTTCTCAAGTAAAGCTTGGTTTCATGTTAGTCAAAATAATATAAAAATTCATATTAGCTTCAAATTGTATTTGTTTTCTATCAATTCAAATATTAACATGAAAATTTAAATTGGGTGTATGCCATTTAACAAACATCAAAGAAAATAACTAATCGTAATATTAAAGTTTAGAGATAAAAGTGAGCATAAACTATTAAAGTGGAACTGAGGAACAAATTTTAGTTAAAAATAAGCCAGAAATACTTAATCATGATATTTAACCACGTGCATTGCACATGTATAAAACCTAGTGTGTGTGTGTTTATATATATATATATATATATATATATATGAGGATTTTTTTTTTTTT
>NC_033794.1:41328688-41329137 GCF_001876935.1 Asparagus officinalis | reverse complement strand
ATTAAAATTCAAATTAATGGTTAGATTTAGACTACTAGTTAATCAATTAGAGATATGTGGGCCCCATAATTATTTGATATCTCTGCCAAATCTTCTCTAACCCTAAGCAAAACCCTAACCCAGATCCGAACACTAACCCTAATCCTAACCCTAACTCTAACCTGAACCCACAAACTCTAACCCTAACCCAAGCCCTAACCCAAACACAAACCCGAACCCAAACTCAAACCCAAACCCTAACCCTAACCCTAACCTAAACCCACTAACCTGAGCTCGAACCCAAACCCTAACCCTAATCCTAACTCGAACCCAAATAAGAAAGAGTAGAGGAGGAAGGGAGGATATGAAAAATCTTAGAGAAGAATTGGTAAGAAAATCAAATAAATATGGGGGCAACATATCTTTAATTAATTAACCTATTAGTTTAAATCTAACCATTAATTTGAATC